>NC_092817.1:95081740-95381740 GCF_023375885.2 Dermacentor andersoni | reverse complement strand
GGTCTAATATGCATTAGTTTCAGTCATGACCTCAGTAATGTCAAAGCTTTTTATTTATCACTGCTGAGAAACTCCAAACTTTATGAAACTATGTGCACAAGTGCAGTTTCAGACCTCAACCCTTTCCATACCATAGAAAATGACAAAAAGTGTGCCGAATTTCCCAGTGATTTCCAGAACCATGACCTCACGACTATGTATTTGTCATCGGCTATATTGACAAAGGGTTAATAATTAAAATGCTTACAAAACCTTTCAGCAACTAAAACTTTTATTGGCTAGTGAAAGAGGGGGAAAAGTCTATGAAATGACTGGAAACTAATGAAGAATCTGTCATCATACCTGTATGCTAGGTGTTTGAAGACTAGCGGCACAAATTATTTCAGGGGCCTTTACCTGTTTATCAAGATTAAAAAAAAAAAATTAAATTATGGGGTTTTACGTGCCAAAACCACTTTCTGATTATGAGGCACGCCGTAGTGGAGGACTCCGGAAATTTCGACCACCTGGGGTTCTTTAATGTGCACCTAAATCTAAGTACACGGGTGTTTTCGCATTTCGCCCCCATCAAAATGCGGCCGCCGTGGCCGGGATTCGATCCCGCGACCTCGTGCTCAGCAGCCCAACACCATAGCCATTGAGCAACCACGGCGGGTGTTTATCAAGATTAACCCCTTGAGACGCTATGTACACAACTGCGTATGCCAAAGTTGTGCTTCAACAGCAAAGGCACTGATGAAAGTAACGAAATCTAAAGTCTGTCACATACATCTTAAAACACTTCTGATTGGAATTGTGCTGCAAGTTTGAATAGAAGTGCAAGACACTTTAATAACACGAGTGGAAATGTAGATGGTTGGGTATTTTTACTCAGTGTGAGTATATCGAGTATGCCGTGGGTTCACTTCTTTCATTGTTTTTCACAATTCGTTGCACCAGGCACAATTTTCAAGTGACTGGATGGGTGCTTATCAAGCCTGCTAGGCATGAAATAGTTGGTGTCCTCCTAGATGATGTTCCTGAAGAAGTTTTCGCATGGAGTCCACATTCTCTAGACATACTAAAGGACTGAAAATTGTTAATCTATTCTGCAGCTGTACGCTTTTTATGATCTTGAAAATGCAGGACATGCGGTCGAGGTAAATCAACAGAATCAGTTAGCGCCTGAAAGGGTTAAAGTGATGAATCTGCAGTGCCATTTAAGAAAGTATATTACTGTTACCAAGTCACTCAAAAGCAACCAGATAACCAAATCTATTAGTCCTCCTGTTCTTGACACTTAGAAAATCCACACTCCAAAGAATGAATACATGTGTGCTTACTTCACATATTTAGTATAAACAATAAGTAAAAAGGAAAGAAAGAAAAAATGTCACGAAACTCACTCTCAAATGCTGCAAACAGCTCAGGTTTTTCCTCCACCATGTTCTTGAGCCAGACATTGGCGTTTTCAGTATGCGAAAAGGGTCTCTTCTCATCCACTGCCGGCTGCTGCATCTGCGGCTGGAGCGGAGGTGTTGGTGGTGCTGGCTCGTCGGCACCACGCACAAAGTCAGCCAGCGATTTGGGCGATGATGCAATCATCTTGGAGATGGAGTGCGTGTATGACGAGATTGACTCCATTGGATTTGAGAGCCGCTTGAGTACCCGCTCGTGTGCGGATTCCTGGGCCCTGTCGGAAGAGACGCCACCTTCCACTGAAGCCCACTCCCTCATTCGCAGAGTAATGCTCTCCGTTGAGGAGGCACTATATGGCTCTTGGGGTGGCACATCGCTTGTTGAGTCCAGCTTGAGCGTTGGACTCAGCATACGAGACCAGCGTGCTGGCTCGGGTAAACTCTTTCCTCCCGACGATGGCGGTGGGGGTGTGAATGCCTTCTCCCTGCGACCTCCGTTGTCTGGCTCCCTGCGCCGTGTTGGTGGAGATTCAGACGCCTTGTCAATGGGCTTGAACAAGTATTCAGTATTTTGCCTCTCCTCTTTCTTTGTAGCTGCCAAACTCTCTTCCGCACTGAGAATTTTCTTTTGGGCAGTCACCATATCTGGCAGCAACTTTTCCTGAACGTTCATCAGAGCTGCGATGTCCTGGGCCACGAGCTTGTCGCCAGCCCGGTCATCCTTCACCACCTGGGCAGTTGCAGAAGACAGTTCAACTTCAAGTTGAGCACCATGAGGCACCACTTTGTTAGACTCCCCGGTGCCCGCTTCACCAGCAGCAGCTTCCTGCTGCTTGCTCACCTCAGTGAACACCTTCGCAGTTTTTTCGTGGGCCTCCGGAGCTGGTGCTACATGTGCAGCAAGTTGTTCTACTGCACCTTGTCTGACACCCGACTCTGCTTTGCCAGACACAGCACCCGCCACTTTTGAACCAGAACTTGTTTTGACTTGGACTGCACACACTTCCTTCTGCGGCTCAGAATGAAGTGGCGTTTCCAGCGAGCATGTGTCTTTGCTTTCCAACAGTGCTCTACTCTGTTCAGTGGACTCTGCAACTACTTCTGGCTTCTGCGTGTCAATTCCCAACTGCAAGTCGCATGTCACGCTTTGTTGCGGCATTTGTTCCCAATTTTCGGACTTGACAACAGAATCTGCTCTGACTGCATCTTGCAGTGCTTTCGGTTGCTCACACTTGGCCCCCAACACATCCGACAACACAGATGTGGGAGCTTTGTTCTCGGTTTTAGCTGCTGAACCAGGCATTTCACTGCCAGTTTGGGCTGTAGGGGGCACGCCTTCCTCCGGCGTCTTGGGTGGTGAGGTGACGATTACTGTACTCTCGGCACTTGTTATTTGATCAGACATGAGTTCTTCCAGGATGCACTCACTGTGGGACAGCTCGGAGCAAGGCTTTTCACCTGCCTCCTGCATTGAAAGACTAGGCGATACTTCTGTAGTACACTCTTGCGAAGACTTGGCTGGCTCTGATGACTTCCCACTGGAGCTAGACTGGTCTTTGGGGGGTGGCTGGTAGTCAGCGGGCCGGTATGGTTCTTCCAATTGAACACCGGAAGCAGGGTCCACAGTGTCACTGCGCAGCCACAAGAAACGGTGTTTATACCCTGTGCTTAGAAAAACAAGCAGCATAAACATTTGTTAATTTAGCATAGTTTTATTCCAGCCATGATGGAAAACAAATCTGAAGACTTTTCCCCCCTCCAGCCTACAACGACACACTAGTCTGATATGCAAGCTACACCTGCACCTCCATGTATAGTATGCTGCGCCTTTATCATTGCCTGCATTTATCATCATTTGATTACTTCGATGGGATTCTGCATCACACAACCAAATGCTGCTGCTGCCATGGTTTTCCAACAATCCATTTAATTTTCCATTCAGTTTTCCCTTTGTCATTGGCTCAGACATGGCTCAAATGCCACAGTACCGCTGTCATTTGGGGTAGACACTTGATGTCACACTCACGAAAAGAAGATAGGAGATCGGAATGCATGGTACGAAATATGGACCCTGGTCTCAATGTTCCTGGATGCACACTAACATACCGAGACTACATTGTCATTCCAGATCAGGTTCCCCACCAGTCATTTTCTATGGCGAAGCAACCTTGCTACCTCTCTATTGAAGGGTTGAATATCATTTAGTTTGTACAAGAGAACAAGGGGTGGGTAGCATAAAGTGACTAAATTTCCCAAGCCACTAAGTGGTAATGCGGAGAGAGAGGAAGGAGGCCATGTATGGTGACCACGTACCAAACATAGCTAGCATTTACAAACAACAAAAGCGCAGAGTGCAAGTTAATTCTTTTATGGTCCGGTATCTGCTTTTTTTTTTTCCTCCTTATAAAAAGCACTGTCGAGACAGAGTCGATGTTCATAACGGCCACAGGTCTAGCCCAGGGCGCATATTAGAAACACACAGAAAAGCTGTCCAGAGGCATGCGTACAAGTAGTATCGGGTTTACTTTATCGGAGTAGTGTGTTCCTATCCTGCTCTCCAATTAAAATCTGGAGACCACCCCGCGCATTCTAAAAGAATGTGCTGAGTGCTGAGAGGGATGCGAAGATATTCAAACAGTGAGACCTGTAGGTAACATACTTTCCAGAAGTGCTGGGATTTAAAGTGATGGAAGCATCAATTCGTCAGCAGTTGAGATAAGCAAGAGACGTTTGGAGTATTGATGGAAATAAAGCAGGCAAGAGGTTGATATGACCAGATCCGTCACAGGCATAGGTACAAGGTATATAGAGAAGTTTTGAGGAAGAAAAAAAAAAGATAGGGAGACGTATACAAAAATGCTACAATGAAAAGCATGTACAGCATACCTGATTACCTCAAGCAGGCTAGGTGACTTGTCACTGCCCCGTTTCGAAGGGGATGGCAATAAATCATCACCACCGTCACATGAACAGGTGGTGCTGTAAGCCACTCATCTGACAGGCTTGCATCCATGCTTTCTATGGAAGCTTGCATCCGTGCTTTCTATGGAAGCAACTATGGAAGCTCTCCTGTGCACTTTTTGCTGACACTACAAACGGACAACACTACAGCTTTCTTTAAAGCTTTCAGTGCCTCTGCCAACATAGCAGGCTCATCTTGCAAGCACCAAGATGTAATAGTCATTAGAACCATGAAAGCAGCATATAATGAAGCCCGTAGTGAGCCAGTTAAGAGGACACCAAAGAGAAAAGTAAGTTGGGCTGTGTGAGTAAATTACCCTTTTCTGATACCAAAAAAAAGCCACTACTGTTACCATGACAGGATGCTTGGCAGGGCCAAGAAATATGCAAGAACAAAAGACGTCCTTGCCTTTAACTTCCCACACCAGCTCGATGTGACACCATCGACTTTGAAGGCATCTACTCAGGCCTGCCTAGATCGCTTTTTATTTGTAAATATGAACTAAATTGTACCTCAAGAGAACCAAAGAATGAACTTGTCAAGTTGCAAAAGCTTTTACAGCACCACAACAGCCCAAGTACAAGAAAATACTTTGAAATTTGTGACGTCACACTGACAGGTTAACAACCTAAACCTATGCCAGTTAGCCTTATATCTTGACATCCTTACTGTATCATCAGTTCATTATTAAAGCAAGGAACTGACTCCACACTTCCCAGTATGACACATAGAAGTAGATATCAGGCATGTTCACTTTTAATAGAGTGGCTACTGCCCCATGAGATGGGCAGTTAATGTCCACAACTCAACCATAAGATTTATTCTGTGCAGCTTTCATAGGCAGTTAATTACACATTTTTTGTCTCATTCACCACCTGCAACATTCTGTGAAAATTCAATTTCCGTCAAAGAGCTCAGAAGCAGGGCAATCTGACTCCATTGAGACAGCGAGAGTGTCCCTTAAATAGCTCCACCTGAAAATCTCGTTACCTAGTTTGTTTGTCTACCACAACTCATATATTAGCAAGTTCAGCATTACTGATTGCTAGTAACACAGGCAGTAAGGAATTGAAAAGAAGAAATAGCACTGACCGAAGGCGCATATGTGTAATGTCGTTGTAGAGGGCTGCAGCCACCACCATATCCATAGGGGCAGTCACTTCATAACACTCAGACCCATGCTCCATGACGAGTGCGTCAGACACATTGGGCACAAACATCACATTGTTCGGAGTCACCAGAAGTGTTCCCATCACCACCCCCTGGCCATCCGTTATGTGTCGTGATGAAATCTTCAGGAACATGTCCATGTTCTCCTGCAAGATCCCAAAAGGTCCCCAAAAAAGTCAAAAGAGCTGCATCAAGGTGCTTGACAAATGCTGCAATTACAAACTAACAAAATGTCAAACTCAGCTGAATAACTGCCATGCGAAGTTTCTAACTCTAGCAATAACGTTTGCATGCAAATTTAAAATTAGAATTTTTGTTTTTCCAAGAATATGCTTCCTCCAGCCAAAATGCTGCCCGAGACAGCCTCAGTGGGCCAGAGGTCATTGGGGATAGCAGAACAGTCCAGGTATTACCGTCAAACCTCGATATAACATGTAACTTATTATTGGATATAACAAGGTAGACTTAAACTCCTTTTTGTTGATATCAACATGTAATGAATATATAGGCTTATAATGAATGTCCATTATAACAAAGGTATTTTTGTGTCAGAAGCAGCTCTTAATGATGTTCGACTGCACAAAATTTCTGCAAGTGTTTCACTACTTATACAGCATTGTACAGTATTCAATGCTACGTAATGCTATAATTAACACATACACATCCTTTGACTTCATTAGGAATTAAACATTTGTATGACCTATTTGTATCACTTGCATATGCCATAAAATAAAGTTCAAATGAAATGCACTACCATGAACAAACACAGAGGGTGGTTAAATACTTGATACAATAACATCTAGAACATTATACCACATAAATTACACTAATACTTCACACTTAACAACATACAAACTATAAATAGATGTTCACAAAAACAAAACTGATTTCGTAAAAGCAGAGGTGGTGATGTGCACATGCAGGCTTCAGTGTCGTGACATAGAAAAAAAAAAGGAGAGCAACACAAAGAAAACAATCAAGAAATGATTTTGCTTCATTTTTGTTTACGGGATGCTCTCAGATTTGTCACTGGGCAAAGGCGCTGATGACCTTGTTTTATTTTTATAATTTTCCGGACCCTAGTCTGTAAATAATACTTGTCCAAGCATAAAAATTTTGTGATGCGCCGTCTACGTATGTGAGGGTGCGGAGGATACAATTTGTCAGACCGAAGGCTTAGAAAGAAATGAGGCCAACTGCATCTCACTCTTTACCATGCTAAACCACACAGCATGATCATCTAATAAAATATAATATGATGTCTAATAAAGGACGCATGGTCTTAATGCTAGACAATACAATTTTGCTTACCAGCTATATGCATTGTTGTAGACAATCTAGAAAAACTTATTTCCAGCCAAAATTTGTCCCTGCACACTATACAGTGCATGCCACTGTGTAAGAAATAGCCTTTTATTTTCAGCCCCGATTTGCTCCTGCAGATCACACCCGGCGCTGACTATATTATAGAATATACAGTACTAATTTGGGACTGAAGGCAACGAGTATTTGATTGATAGTGTCTAAGGTAATGCAGCTACCTTGTTCTCTGGCTCAGCTGATTCAATGTGCTCAGTGGAAGAGCCACCATGTCGCTGCTGTTCCACAAAAGCAACCGGCGAGTCTGGTGGCGACATGATGGCCCTTGGTGAACAAGGTCGCTCGCCAAGCAAAGGTGGTCCTGCCCCAGTGCCATGATGACCCGCAAATGCCTGCAAGTGGATGAGTTACCAAGAAAAAAGCACAGCCAAACATTACTGCAATAATTTGACACTTGCAAAAACGGTTGTTCATTAGATATTACATATGCACCAAAATTAGGCACAGAAATTGGTGTTAACAATATCTAATATCTGCCTTGTGGCACATGTTCAAATGTGAGCAATGTCAGCATAACTAATGTGCTAACATAAACTTAACTCCACTGCAACATGTCAAATGTAGTGAGTAGCCATCTGGACATTCAGTGCGAGGTGCGTGGTTGCCAACCCAAGTTTGGCAATTGTGAATTAGTAGCAAGAAACAGCAACTAAATAACCATGGAATTAAAATCAACAGAAACTTTGTCAGTGGGGCATCTGCTTTTGTTAGGAAATGCTGTTCCTAAATGTAAACCTCTAAACACACCGATTTCCCCCATGCATGCAATGTAGGGGCTGATACTTGCGAAAAAGCCTTCTAGCATATCTGAATGTTAGCTTGTTGCAAATATAAGAAAGTTGCCAGTCAGAGTTGCACGTGGTCTTTTTGCATGCCTTCACGCCATCCCTGTCCTTATCGCTGTTCCTACCTGAAAAAGCTATTTATTGCCTTACAAGTAGTATATATAAAAAAACTGGCATTATTAGGACCTGACTTTTATGTGCACCAGAGATAATGAAGCAAGGTGGCATGTGATAAGTCTTCAGTGTAGGGTTTTGTGTGCATGGTGTACATTGCAGCCTGGCACTTCCAGTACTACAAGTGCAACTTTAAGTTCCGGGAAATCAATAATTTCTTCAATGTAAGCGGCACATTGTTAAATATAACATTCCTTAGTTTGTTGCAGAAAGAAGTTGCAGTGACCAAAAAGCACGAGCTACCAAAATTTAGTTGCAGGTGTGAGGCAGGTGAGCACGCATCTCCTGTATCCCGGCTGTGGCTTTGCAGCGCATGCGCGGCCCACATGCTCCATCTTGGAAATAATCTGTGGCGGGTGTAAAGCCTAGGCGTGCCGAGATGGCCGTGGCTTCATGTGTGCTGTCTTCCCCCGTGTTTAGTGCTATAAGTGGCATAATCTTGAGTTTCCGATATGTGTTGAAGTGATAGGCTTCCCCCTGCCTGTGCTTATCGTGATGGTGTCACTCGCAATGAAACAGCACTAATAGCTGTGGGGGCAGAGTAGACATGAAAGTGTCGCAGGCTTTGCTGCACACCGCCGATATGAAGATATTGCCAACACAGCATGAAACCGTATCTTTGGTCGCTGACTCTCAAATTCCACAAAATAATTTCTTTTTTTCTTATCAAGATTTTTTTTTCATTTGCCTGATATGTCAGAAAATACTTCATCTCTTTCCGTATGAAAATCTGTCGGTGGCTAGGCTTACCTGCCTAAAAGCTTAAACTTTAATATAATGAAATTTTGATATAACGAATTAAAGGGCCGATTTTACTAACTTTAATTTACCAGTTTCAACCAAAAATACCAAAAAGTATCTTCAATCAAAATTCTGGCAGGAAGAAAGCTTTTTTTGGAAATCTTTGACCTAGCACCCATGATCCATCCTTTCAATAGAAGCAATTATTAATTCAAAGCTATTGTTGTGGCTGACATCTATGTTCCTACAGAAGAGTCACCAACTTTTCAATTCCACCTAATCTGAGGAATTCACTTGTAGTGAGAGTTTATAAAAATAATTTCTTTCAAATGTGCAAAACATTGTAAGAGTTAAATGCTACATAGGCACCACAATTGTTGCCTTCTAGTGAAGAACATATCGCAACGATAATTGCACTCCGTGGTCCCGCATATGCATATACAAGAAACGCTGACGCACTCCTAAAGACCAAATGCTTTGAAGTTGGAGAAGAGGTTACTCTCCCAGCAGTGCTTAGAGACTATTGCTAGAAATCTGCACCAAGAAGTTCCAATTAAACTACAAAACCTGACCATGAGAATAACCTAGCAGCTGGTCACACATTAGTTCAATAAAATGTTCACTCTCTCTCCATACATTATAGCTGCATGCACCACAGGTGTCATATACAAATTATGAAATGTGTACAGTATATACAGGAAGACACATCAGTTCTAGCTTCAGGGAATACACTCTATTGTTCATAAAGATGGCATGTTTTCATGTTGGTTTCACGTTACAGTTCATGCCACTGTCATTGCTTCTTTATTAAACCTCTGTGGATGAGTGTTGCCTAAGGCAACATACCAGAAAAAAAAAGTTTTCTTGACGAGTTTCAGTTCTGAGTATGAAGTTTCAGGCTATATGTCTTCAGCCAACACTGAGTGATAGAGAGCAAGCATCATTTTTCAGTTTAGAGCAGAAACAAAATACTAGGAAGACAATTGTGGCACACGACTCACTTTTTTTTAAAGCATGGTCAGAGGAGAAAAATTGATGCATGACCTCCAGCTGCAGTGGCGTCACACAAATGATGTAAAACAAATCAAATGTACACCAATGGTTCACATATGACGAGAGCCGTCTACACAAATTCCAAACGAAGCCATACTTGGCTTGGGGTGAAGCCCACTTCCAGTTTTTTGCCTGGTGTTTCCCCCTTATTGCTAAAAAGCTCACAGAAAATATTTTTCCTTTTGGCTGATTATGCTTATTCACAATGTGTTTGGCACACTTAGACAAAAAATGCTTTTTGTAGGTATTTATAGGTTTCGTCCTTTTAGAGTTAACACAAAATGGTGATGAATACAGCGTCCGCATACATGACAGACAGTGTTAGCTTATCACGTAAACAGACGTTGCAGGTATGTTTGGCTTTCGAAGTCTGATGTAAAAAAAATGCTTTTGTTAACACTTATGCATCTTTGGACCTCAGTATTTTGTCTGAAAAAGCTCAGCAGTATCTTTAGTTTCTAGAAATAAATGCAGCAAAATCTGGAGGCCAAGCACGATGCAATCCAACATGGCTTAGAACATGAGTTGTCGCTCTCCCCATTTGGCAGTCCAACAACACAACAAATATTTATAAACCATTTACACTGAGCAGTGTCAAGACTAAATCCTACTAACACTACTCAGCAGCCAAGCAAATACCAAATGGCAATAATCAAAGCTTGCCTTGTCATCCTCCAGTCTCCCATGCTCAGGTGCGTCAGCTGCATCTTGGTCTTTGATAGGAATGTACAGTGTCTGCCAAGAAAATGGGACCACAGACAACAATGCTTACTCCCTTGAGTATGAAAACAGGAAAGCCCTTGAAAGTACCAAAGAGACAGGCAAATTTAGGAGTCAGTTTATAAGGGGAGGCCGCAGGAAGTGTTTTTTGTTTACCATCACCTTTTCCATATACCAAATAGATGCGAAACTTTCATATAACGTATCAAATGCCAAATAAAGTCTTCATCATATATTGGGAACCTATTTCTTAAGTGGCATATAAATATGCATCTCGTGAAAAGTTGAAACCATTTCTACCACCCTTGGATGACCTTGAACCCAAACATGCCTTGCAATATATTTCGCCTTCTTTCTTTTACTGAAACAACAGTTAGAAGTTTAGAACTGGCTTTGCTGTGTCTTTCAGTCACTTGCATTATGTGGACAACTATGGTGGCCATAATCATCATCGACAAGTCGTCGTCATCAATTTTTGAAAGGTGCATTAACATGAGTGGAATTACTTGAAAATCTACCAGAGCATTAAAAAAAAGAAAATCTTACAGGTGACAAACAAGGCAGAGTTAACTGCACAAGAGAAAGCAAGGAGGCATTTCTTCACAGCTCTCATTTTTGTTTCTGCACATTGCCATCTTATTATTATTACTTTATTTTCTTTCTCACTTTAGAAGAATGCAACAACACAGGGACAGGACAAGCACAGTGCTGTTCCCTTCTTTGTCCCATGTTGTGCTGTTCTAAATTCAAGATCATCAAGAAACAAGCACAAATTTTGGCATCAATGTTGTTGACAGCTATTATCCCACTTAAAATCTTCCATTTTTGACGCTATTCAACTTGATTTTGGTAAAGCGGGGTTTCACCACTCCATTGAGAAGCGTCTGCTACTGACCTGGCCAGGAAAGATGAGTCTGCTTGTTAACCGGTTCATCGTCGTCAGCTCTCCTGGTGTGCACTCAAACCTTGCAGCAATGCCAGCCAACGTGTCAGAAGCCTTGACCTGCAAGTATAAGCAAAATGGTCTGCATGACATGGCTTCCAGAACATGTGGCAGTCACATAACCATGACTGGAGATAAAGGCATTGGAACAAATTCTAGCTGTTGATAGAGGACACCCTTGAGCTATTGTTATCAAAAAAGTGTTGAGGCACCATCAGTGTCTCTTATACTTAGGATTGTTGATCGGAAAACCAAAAATTGCTATACAAGTCCTTGAAATATAGCCCTTGCAATATGTAGAGTGTCAAGAAACAGTAGGCAATTCCTCAACTATGAGAGCAAACAAGCTGCTAAAATGCATCTTTGTTTTCTTGTTTTACATTTATGAAAAGCAGAGAGAGAGCTATCTGAGCACATGCAGTACTCTTTAGGGACAAACTGTGATTAATTGCAAACATGTCGGTAGTTTCACAAAGTGAAACTAACACAAATGTGTTTTTAATGTCCCATTACACTTGCTTTCACAGCTGTCCATTGATACAAAAAAGCAAATACTGGCCCAAATAGCTCATGTGATAACTGCGACAAAAGCAGCTCGGCATTAGCACACCACAGCTGAAGCGCAGTATGTAGCCTCATCATTATTCGTTGTCTTGCCTGCTTCCTGCATCAATGGTCCAGTGAACCAGAACAAAGCCAGAGCACCCAGCTCCCTGATTCTTGCTGCAACATTGCGTGTCTTGATGCAATGCATACATTACTAGCAAGCGCATTATGTGCCCAGAAGAGCAGCAGCACGACACTTGTGCTTGCAGGATACACAGCTGCCTTGCTGCAAACATGCCTGGCATATGGCAGGTGCTGCCACACGGTGCAAATAGCCCAAACCTCAACACAGCACTATACGGAAATGATTGCTTATACCAATTTCAACAACATTCTGAGAAAGGCAGAAACTTTTCTACTCACTTCTGGCAAGACAGATCAAAATGCAAAAATACAACATGTATCTGAACATCATAAGGTCAATTGTATGCTTAAATTTACATGCATAAAACTTATAGTACAATAGCACTCACTGTGCACTCTACAGGCACAGCTCTACATTAGTCATGGAACACTACTGATGCTTGAAAACAATTAAGTCAGGAACAGCGACAGAGTACTGTTAGAGAGAAAACATAGCTAAGAATGCTGCTTGTTTAAAGATGATAAGATAGAAGTGATAGCTGCAATTCAAAGTTCAATTAATAAAAAGGAGATGTCATCACAATAGAAGATATACACAGCTACAACGACATTTAGACTTCATGTTACCCACAAAGCAGCAGCACTGTTCTTGCTGCTAGCAGGAACAAAGCAGCACTGTATGATAGCGTTAATAGGCGCAATAACGGCAACCAGCATTTCGAACCTTCGATTGTATTGCGCGAAGTTCAAGCCATTCAGAAGAAAACCAGAAATTGAATCGTAGCTTAGAGCTGTGTATGTTTCAAGCAGCACAGGCGCGAAGCATAGCCTCCAAGATCTGGCTACTCACGCTGCTTGAGCTCCGAGGTCATGCGCAAAGGTGGCTCACTGCACGAACCCACACACCAGATGTGGCTAATTGGCACCGGTGCAACGGCAAACGCGGTAGAACACACACACAGTCAAGCATTGCGACGGAGGGGTCGCATGTAATTAAAAGAAGGAGCAGACTCTTAAGGACCACTGTTCTGTACAAGGACGTTGTCTGGACATTCTGCCATACCGTCAAATTCGCCATCTTGTCAGCTCTGATTGGTCCAGAATGCTGCTATGGCCTCTTTGTTGGCTCAAAATGCCACCATTACAAAGTTTGACAATATCGCTGAATGCCCAGAATAGCACACTTGTACAAAATGCTGGGCTTCAAGAGGAAGCTTTAGCTCGAGGGCTCCTATCTAAATACATGTGAAAGGAGAAACTGTTTTTCTCTGCAACTGCTGCATCAAATTTGATTAGGTTTGTTGCATTTAAAGAAATAACCTTTGATCGTGTAACTGTTGGTAGTGAATCCGCAATGTAGGCCATGAACCTCTTAATAAAAATAATTGAAAATTCCCAAGTTTCAGAAACGAAACTACAAGGTTTGCAACTCGAACACAGCAATGAAAAATTATATAGCAATTCTGTAAACTGCACCTAACAGTACATCTAAAGCAGACAAAATTTATGTATTATACATAGCTCTCAAATATACTACTAATGTGTGAGTAGGACTTTTGCGAAGCCCTTGTAAACAACGTAATAAATTTACTTAAATTGTAAATTTATTTATCAAATGTGTCCGGTTTAGATGCCCTAATGGATGTAGTTTACACAATGGCGATATATGTTTTTGATGTAGAGGGACAAATTTGTAAACTTCGGGCTTCCATATTTTTCTCAGCTTACCAATAAAAAAAAATTATTGTAAACTATTTAGGCTCTAAATCAAAATTTTGTTTCTAACAGTAACTAGGATTTGACTCTTTCTGTAAAATGTGAAAAAAAAAAATTAAAAACAGCCCAGGGGTTATTTCAGAACACCATTACTGCGTTGCATATGTATTTGAACAGGTGGCGGCGGAGTTCAGGCCACGCAAAAACTTCCTTGCCTTCTTTTAATTACCTGTATATATGTTGCCAGGCATGCTATTCTGTACATCGGTCAAATTCCGACAAAGTCAAATTCTGTAATGAGCTAATCAGAGAGGCTGTGGCAGCACTCTGGACCAATCAGAGCAGACAAGATGGCAAAGTCAACACTATGGGGGGAATTTGACAAAGTCCAGGGGCCGTATTCTGTAATGGTTTGATTTGGAACCTGTTTGCTCTCACGAATGCCATTGGTTGGCGCTTCGCTGTCGTCATCCCTGGTAGGCGTGACAACAAATTTTGTTCACATAGGTTGTCAATCATCTGGAAAAGAACACCTCATCTGCTATGAAAGGAACCGCGGAGAAGTGATTCGCTTGAAGGTCGCGCGCGGTGGCGAGCATGATCTCGAGGGTGCAACCGTGGCCACCTGCTAGTCTTGCACTGGCTGGAGTGACGAGAGGGATGCCAATAGTGGCTTCTTTGGCTGTGTTGCTGGCGAGTGTTGGCCTCAGACAGCGATGTGATGAGAGGCAACGGTGCGACGCATATGACATGAGCGAAGGCAGTTTAGGCACCCCAAAAACAGAATGCAATGGATTTGCAATGAGCTAGAATATCGCAGACCACAAGATTTAGTAGCGTTGACACTGTGACCTTAGTGCTGTACACGCTAGTTTTTTCATTGTTTTTTTTCTACGGGTTGTTTCAGCAGAGCATCTGGAATGTAGAAGCTATTCGGTTGTTGCAACCGTAATTAAATTAAATTAATTAAATTTGGGGTTTTACGTGCCAAAGCCACTTTCTGATTATGAGGCCCGCCGTAGTGGAGGACTCCGGAAATTTCGACCACCTGGGGTTGTGTAACGTGCACCTAAATCTAAGCACACGGGTGTTTTCGCATTTCGCCGCCCATCGAAATGTGGCCGCCGTGGCCAGGATTCGATCCCGCGACCTTGTGCTCAGCTGCCCAGCACCATAACTACTGAGCAGCCACGGCGGGTCGTTGTTGCAACCATCAGTCAGTCGCATCATTACTGCCATCACTAGGGTCATTGCGGTTGAGGGAAAAGAAAAAGGGGTGCGAGATTTCTCTCCACACTGCAAGAGAAAAACCACAGTCAAGAATGTTTTCTTGGCCGCGGGAAGATTCTCGAAGTTAGGGGATGCGTGGACGGAACTCTAATCACAATCGTCCACCCTAATAAGCTCAGCCAAGGCTAAACGAACTCGTATTAGAACCGTAGCCTACACAAAGAGAACCACTTTAATTGCTTAATGTGTGGCGCACCACCTAGCGACAAAAAGATTAATAAAAGAACGCAGATAAAATTAAACCACTAGCCATCTGCGTCGGAAGCTCAGTTATTGCTGGAAATTAAATGCGCAAGTGTTGCATACAAACCAATATTTTTTTTTACTGAACTAGCAAAAGAAACGCTTACGCCCTGAGCGTCGTAGATTCTCAGGGCAGAAAGTTAGCGTCTGCCACAGTCCATGCACAAAACCCCGAGACTGCAGAAGAGACAGCGATCGCCCTAGCAACTACCACGTGCATGGACGTAGCTGTCATCTGCTCCGATTCTCAAGCAGCCGTCAGGAACTACGCTAAGGGTCGCGTGTCAACAGAAGCACTGAAGCTATTGAAGCACCGCAGTACTCCGATCCCCTACACCTGCGTGACATGGGTTCCTGGGCACGAGAGGCTGGAGGGGAACGAAGCGGCACACGCCGCGGCCTGAGGCCACACCTGCCGGGCCAACCCTTCCTACTCTCGAGACGCCCGGTCTGCGCCAGCGGAGGCAGAGACCTTACCCATCACGTACTCAGGGACCCTTCAACATCACAGGCTGGAACGCAGGATGTACCCACCACCTCACCCGAAGCTCAACAAAGAAGAAAGCACTACACTCAGAAGACTGCAAGGTAATACTTATATCCACGGAATCATCATGCACAGACTGTACCCAACGCTACAAGGATACCACTGCCCAATGTGCGGCGTACCGGACACCTTAGCGCACCTGATCCTCGAATGTCCATGGCATCTAGACAAAGACGCATTGCCTTCACCGAGAGACTGTTGCAACGCCAGACAAAGCGAAGACCTCATAGAAATGTGGGAGGCCAAGCTCGTCTCCGAGGACCTGGAACAACAATGACGTCTCGTCGCCAGGGCCAAGGAAGCAGCGAAGGCCAGAGGGTTCCTGGAATGAGGAGACCTCCCACCGAGAGTAGAACTGGGGCTTACCCTGGAATACTGTTTCCAAAATAAAAGTTTATTCCTCCTCCTGAACCAGCAACATCCTTCAATTACTATATCGTCCCCAAAGCACAAACAAAAATGATGATGTGACCTTGCGACAGATCGGCACACGTTCATTGGTCTCCCTCACGCCGCAACATTCCATTCTTTCTCCGAGTGACATCACCTTGACATAACAGCCAGACCAAACCGGTCCCAAAGCGAACTGTTACAGAATACGGCCCCAGGGCAACGTTTATAGAACCAGGTCGGTCCAGGAGTGTGATCATATAACGGCTTGGAAAGTGAATCGTAACATTGCGCCTCAGTACACAGCAACCCAGGTCGCTTCCTGCATGGTGACTGCAGGCCATGTGTACGCGGCTTTTCACATTGCACAAACAATGTTTGCGAAACACAAAGCTTAAAGCGCGACAAGTCACTGTGGCAATGAGTAAAAAACATGCATGCACATTAAAAGATTGCACAAGAGCCTGTAAATAACGCAGTGCAGACAAAAAAAACCACGCACGCACATGCAGAAAAAATAAGTGTCCAAAGTCAACTCTCCATGATGGATAAGCAACGTGCACATCAGGTCACGAATGGGTGAAAGGAGAACAGCCGCTGGCTGCGCACGATGAAATCATAAACGTCATATGCCTGTTATATACATCAGTGGTTTTGTTAATCTAGGCTTTCAACTACCAGCTAAAGCCATATACAAGGAGGAGCACAGCATCAGAATAAATCTCAGGTGCAACGGATATATGAATTGAAAAGCTTCATTCCTGCAGTACACAGCCATCAAAATGTCAAATTTTGACGCTGCGATGGGCAAATATATCACACAAACTTGGTGGTTAAATGCTGTCCCATGCGTGTCACAGGTTGGCAGAGTTCGATCGAGTTCGACCCACTGATATGCACTTCGGGGCAAAAAAGAAGGGGGAAGGGGGGGAACTATACCAACACCATTAGGCAAACGCCACACTAAAGAAAGCTCTCGGCATATACGTTTATGTTTGTTCTCGCATGTGGTAGGAATCAGCAGCAAACAGTAAGGCATGAAAACGTTTGCAATTAAATATTCTTAGAAATACATAAGGGGAATCTACTCCTGTCCAATGATGCATTACGTTCCTGCGTGGCACAGTGGCGCAACGATATCCAACAGCAGAAAACTGCACGATGACAGGAAAGGCAGCATGCATTCTAGCATCGAGCGCAGTCGCGACTGAAACTGCTCTCACCGCCTAAGCCTCAATACCTGCACCAGAGTTGCGGAGTGGCAGCTCCCGAGTTGGAATGATTCCAGAATCATTCCCCATTTTCAAACATTTGGAATGGAATCTGAATGGGGTCACCAGTCTGGCAGAAGTAATGAGAATGGAATGTGAGCCCAAGATTCAGGAAAGGAGCTGAAATGGGATTGGCCCATAGTCTTGGAGCGCTAACTGCCAATTTTAGGCGATGCTACAAAACCAGTAAATTTGCCAATCAGGCTAAACTACACTTGGATAATTTATCACATTTCTCAACTTTTACTCAATATGGAATTTTCAGTATCTACATTATAAGCAACGCGGTATTCTACACATTCTATACTTATGATGATACAGGAACTTTTCTTCGTTATAATGTGCACTTCATTTAAAGCCAGCAACCTTTACTTAAGTCAAGTTCTTAGATTTCGTGAACTCCTTAACATTTAATTAAGGAGCTGGGTTGCCAAGGATTATTCGATTGAGCAAGAACATGCTTGGCCTACGACAAAGGGACGCATGCCAAAAACAGCCATGCCGCAAACGGTTGCACCCCGCATGAGTCCATGCTAATTTCTAAATCCTGCCATATTTTTCTTAGTACACCGTCGAGCATCCAGAAGGGGCTATAAGAGGTAGTCAGAGAGGCAAGTTGGAAAATTCTGTCCATAATTATACCACTAAGTGGGTCACGTGTTGTGGCCAGCTCCCAACGATGTCTTCCGGGCTTTCATCGGCAGAGATACCTCGGATGACTCCTTTCGGGGTGTTCTCCAGTGCTGCACAATAGGCACAGGCTTCATATTCCTCGCTCCCAATGCTCAGACTGGTTATTGCGACATATATTTTGGCTCTTTCTTTCAATGGTGTGCCGAGGACTACAATGTTCTGCTTCTGGTTGAGGCAAAGATTACCTTCTTCGTGCACTGTGTGTTCAACATTTGCAGCACGTCGTACGCAGTGGTAGATGCGGTCTGTACCGTGTTCAGTCACGTTGAGTCTGCCTCTTGGTCTAATAATGATCCTGTAGTCATCCACTGGCAAGCATGGCACACGGCTTGCGACAATTGTCGGATTTGCCGGTTGCCCTTTTTGTAGCTTGTTGCAAGTAGTTTAATTAGCTCTCTGAAATGATGTTTTATCACTTCGATGATTTTTTTTAACTTTGAACCAATAGCCTTGGTCCAACTCTTCTGGTTGAATACCTTCACCCTCTACGCTTACAACCTCCTTGCTTAACCCTAATGCTCTGCAAGAGCCGGGGAGGGGGTTTCTCCACCTCTGATTGCGGAATTAGGCTCACCACATCAGCCATTGATGGCTGGTGATGCATGGCAACCGGGATGCTATCATTACGCTTAGGCTTCCCGATCCGCGTGGCAAACAAATGATTTCTGGAAATGGCCCACCTTGTTGATTAGGTGTCCAGGTGATCCTTGGATCTCCCTGCTTCTCCCGAGATGCGAATTTTGTGGTTCCAGTCGAAAAAGTGCCGTCAATAATGCGAAGTTTATGGAGCCAACGTGAAACGCATTCGAATGCGAAAAAGAAAAGGCAGCAGACTTCGGCAATTCCTTCTGCACTCACTACAACAGCAGCATTCTCCTTGAAGACCAGCATCTTAATTTTGCTTGCCTGCTTTTTCTACGAATAATTGCGCTCATCCACTACGGGAGACACGGTATAAAATCATTTTAAATTTTGCTTTACTTGAATGAATAATAATTACAGAGGTTATATAGCAACAACACCCTGAAGAGATAAGACTACAAAATGTCTTCATTCATGCACAAAAAAAAAGAGAAATAGAGCATAATAGTATTTGTTACATTGTTTTAGTGGCACTATTTGTTATGTTGTTAAGTCTTCAAAAATGTGCGGTTTTCTTTTTTTGTCACTAGTCAAGCAAGCCCTAGTAGTAAACAATTACAGAAGCATTTCTTTTATGGGAATTAATGAAATGGTCCAACAATAGAGAGTTTTAGAATAGGGGCCCCAAACGTTTTGGGGCCCCAAAGAAATAGCACCGAAGCCACTGCGCAAGCGCGAGGCGCAAACTACATTTGGCTTTTGTATTGCATACTATTTCACCGATCTGGCGGGAGCCCCAAAAGTTGCCCCAAAGGATTTGCGTAAACAAACATGGTGGCACCCATAGAAGCGATGACTCTAACCTAGCACCAAACTGGGTTCGATTTGTGGTAACGCGTGAAGTTCACAAGCTAGGAGTAGTGACTGCACTTATCGCTTTCGCTCAACTAGCATGTGTTATGAAGATTGATTCATTAGATGCCGCTGATTCTGAATTCGATTATGGATTTTATGGCTCAAAGGACTAACACGGCTTAGCTTGGCTGATGAAGGCACATAAAGTTGGTTGCTCAAAACTAAATGCAACTAATTGTTTGCTACTAACAGGATAACCTCTAAATTCTAATTAAAAGCAAATACACGAAAGTCAAAATTACTATTCTTATCATAAAATTGTATATTTTATTTTATTATTTCTAATAGCTTTTCTTTGACACCGTAGTGGTGCTGTCAGCACAAGATACTATCCGCAAACACAAAGCCCTATTCTAAAACTCTTCACTCCTGCGTGCCCCAATGCTAACACCTGCAAAGCTTCTTGGGGACCCAAACTATTGGGGCCCCTATTCTAAACCTCTCTAATCACCACTGCGAGGAGTTAAAAGAAGTGGAATTACGATGAGCTCCCCTCCCCAGAATTGAGTTGGAACGGAATGATGGCATGTCCCCTCCTCTACTCTGACCTATCTATACCCGTGTCCTGCGCAAATTTGGCTTACATAGCAAACTATTGAGCTTAGTTTGCTTGCATTAAACTCGAGCACATGCATGGTGCCGTAGATGGCTGCACCAATTTTCGCGGCCAACAGAACCGAACGCTAGTTCGTTCATTTTCTTCATGCAGAGTCTACTCGCAGAAGTGGGGATTACTTGCACGAACATTTGAAATGCATAGTCGACTAATTAACCAAGATAACTAGGTTTTTAACTACTTACCTTATCGCACATATTGCAATTTACAAATTCTAGTGGGTGAGACTGCAAGGCATATCCTCTTGAAGATAATTGTGTGGATGACACCATTTACGACATATGGGCCATTAAACTTTTGGTAAAAATGCCCTGTGGTTCCACATACTCGCAAAACGTCGCTTTACGCATTGAAAAACAAAGGTAACAGGAATGCCAACGAATTTCTCTGCAAAGTTCGAGAATTAATATCTTGAAACTGGTGTCATCCTGAAAATTCGTTCCAAGTGGATCCGCCTTGCAAACACCCGGCTAGAATTTGTAAATTGCAATATGTGCCACAAGTTAAATAGCTTCAAATTTAATGAGTGAATGTTTGTTAATTAGTTGTTCATGTATTTCAATTTTTTTGTGTAAATAATGTCCACCTCTTCAAGTAGACTAGCTCAAGGACCACAATTGGGTGTGCCATGAGCCACAGGCAATATTTCAAAATTTTTTAAAGTGTTCTCTGAAGCACTCAGTATTATAGGTATATGCTGGGACAAGTATACAGCCCCGCCGGCACCTTTAAATTTCGTCACATCGCGCAGCACGTGCCGGGAACGATACTCAAGAGCAATAAATGATTTGGCATTGTTTGCCACGTGTCTAGAGAGCTAATTAGCTTTCCAACGTAACAATGCACCAGAAAACCCCACGCTTTTGACATTTTTGCCCCCTTTCGCTACTGTCTGCAATCATGGCCATCAACGTTTTGCTCACAATCCACTTTATTTACTTGCTTTCCGTTGGGTCTTTCCTAAGCTGTCCTGTTCCCTTGTCTGCCCTGTACTCCAATAGCAAAGGATGAAGAAACACCGAAGCGATGATCGAAAGCCAATTCAGCGTATCAGCACAAGAACGCGTGCATCCTCTAAACGGCCTTATCAGAACAAATAAGAACACGTACCTATAGTTCCGTGTGAATGCGCAACTGACAACGCTGGATCCAGCTCTAATAAATATACGCAAAAGTAGATACCATCACTAGAACCGCATGAAACGACAACAGCAGTGATTGAGGTATTCATAACATCTACGCATTTCTTGTGGGAAAAATGACGCAGTTTCGCCCTAAAGGTGAAGCAGCAATAGCGATAGAAAGTCGTAGCTTAGGCCGAAAGGTGACGCATCGATTGTGATAACAAAAAAGTCGCAGCTTCGGCCGAAAAGCTAAGCACCGATTGCAACAGCAAATTAGTAGATAGCTATACGAAGTAATGATAGTAGCTGTTTCAGCCAGGTAAACTTGTAAACATTTGCTTACTAACTAAGCCAACAAGCATGGTATATGCGCTTGTGTCTCGTCAACAAACATGGTGTATGTGCAACAAGCTTGTGTCTCCTTGTTACTTTGTGGATGCACGTGTTTGCGCTGTTACAATTTTTAAGTGAAGCATGGTGAAATTTGCAACAAGCAAACATGACCATATCCCCCTCGATGACCGCGGGAACTCTGTCAAAACGCGGGAGTGCGGAAGCGCGGCAGCGATCGAATTGACCTTCATGCTGCCTCTCGCTTCGACACGAACTGAGGGGCCGAAACGCAGCGTACACGAACCTATCAGCACTCAGTCCCCGTCGCAGATCGCTGTCAGGATAGGATCCGCGCCATACGCAGCAGATGCCGGAGTAGAAAGCCCCCACCCCCTCCCTACAATGCCCCCGGTGCCCTGCGCGCGACGGAAGACGGCGCACTTGCTCCCCTGCGCGCGCGAGATCAGCTTCATTCGTCGGCTCCACCCCGCACGCTTTCACTCGCACGTACAGCATACGGCGCGCGGCAACGATGTTATAGTCCGTCGACTTAAAGCTGGAACCGCGTGGCACGTTTTCCGCTCGCGACAACGCGACGCTCGGCGAACGCCCGCGCCCCCGCTGACTCCGCACCCGCATGAGCACGGCGGGTGTGCGGCGACCGTGCCGCGTTTGCCAGATGTTCCGCTCAGCTTCTCCGCCAAGATGCTCGGAGGACAACACCATATGGTCACTGAACACGTGCTGGTGGGCGAGTTGGTTATGCATGATTACAACGGAAACAAGGAAACAAGGTCCCCTTTCTTCGTCCGTTGTTTTATTTGGCGCCTTCGTTGTAACCATATGGTGACATAAGGGAACTAATGCGTGACGTATAACGTGACGTGGACTAGTGCAGCGCTGTCATGGGTGGACGCGGGCGCGGCAACGCGATTTTCAGGGGTGCGTTCGTCGAAACGACTCCCGGGCCCCGCCGCCGCGCGTCGGTCGTGTCAAAAATCGCGCCATGCGGTTCCAGCTTTACACGGAACATGATGGTGACGGCGACGATAGAAATGGGCCTGAAGTGTCCATATAATTGAAACCGCAATAACAAAGGAATACAATCGCGTATGTGAGCCGCAACTGCCAATGGCACGGCCAGAATATGTTCACCGTGTTGCCGCTTCTACTTTGGAACGCCACGCTAAACAGGCTTCCCTGCAGGTTAGACCAGTTGTAAAATAGAATTGCTAGGTGTTACCAACCGTCCGCGCATTTGAGTTGTGACTTACAATCGGGAGCTGATAGTGCTCTCGGCAAAGTTAAACGCATCAAAGGCGAGCAATAAATGTGAAATTCACAGACTCCAGTGTTATCACGGTCTTCTGGCGAAAAATGTGGGCCGATGCCGAATGCCGTGCAGTGTAACACTGCATCTCAAAGCGCTCGCTTCCACGAGGAAAGAATGCGACAGGCCATACGTTTCAAAGAGCGACTTTGGCGCGAGAGAAGCACGCCTGCGATCGTGGCCTAATGGTTCGAGCATTGGTGTGCTGGAAAACAGGTTCGATCCCACCATCGGTCAGGCATTTGTTTACAGCATTATAGGCGGATTTCAACCACCTCGGAAGTATCTAATAGAGAACTCCAGCTGTGCTGAACCTACGCGAGCGTGACACCGTGTGCATGACATCCCAAGTTAATAAGAGATACGAGGTACAGAAAGGTCACTCTGATAAATAATAGTGTGCATGGTCGCCCGTGAGGCATGCGCACGAAGCTGCGAAGACGTCACAATCAAGCACGCTATCGCATACTCATACGTTTTTTTTTTCTTTGAGAGGGGGGGGAAGGCGGCGCTAACGTAGTCGCATAATTACGCGCAGTTACACGAACAGGCCGGAGCCCAGGGTTTATTCAACGAACCCCAGCCTTGCGAGATCACGTCGAACCATGTGTACCTCAAATAGAGCTACAACTCAGGTTGAGAGAACAAAAATAATCGAGGGACTCGATTTTGTTAGTTCTAGATGAAGCCAAGGAAAGCATCGGGGAAATTAGCCGTGGCAGAAACAGGCATGTAGAAAATAAAGAAAAGGGAAATGAAAGTGGACGGAAAAATAACTTGTCGCCGGTGGGAGCCGGACCCATTAACTCCGCACGCGTGCGCTGCACTTCAAATTTGTTGTGGGTCCGGCTCCCACAGGCGACATGTTATCTTTTCGTCCACTTTCATTTCCCTTTTCTTTATTATTTTCTACATTCCAATGTCAACCACAGCTAATTTCTCTGATGCTTTCCTTCGCTCCACTGTCTGTTGGCTTTATATGGTTATAACTCAGGTTAACTGTAATTCGTCGCGCACGCACGCGCAAACACACACACACACACACACACACACACACAAAAAAAAAAAAAAAAAAAAGAACGTTTGCACTGACATGGCCAAATTTTGTGGTTACAAATAGTTCCGGACTCCTCTAAACGAAGTATAATGCTAAATGATACATCAACCAAGAATAGGCGAAGAACTGTTAAAGACTTCATTCAAAACAATCCATGCATGACGCTGAGCTGCTTTCACAGAGCGCAACGTAAGGCGTCTTCCAAGAAAAAGGTTATCAGCAAAACAAGGGTCGGAGCGATGCTTGAAGATGCAGTTCAACGCTCCGATAACTTCCACTTCGGGCTGCCATAAAATGACAGCAAGAGTGGAAGACGCACTTGACCCGCTAACTTTTACCCGCTTATCTTCAGTTTACATTCTTGTACTTTTTGTTGGCACCACCACTGTATGCTTACACGTGACCAAGGACGAGTTTGCTAGGGACTTGCAGAGCACCGCCATCTTTAAGTGGTGGGAGATAAACACGAACGCTTTCTGAGTGTGAGTGTGTGATCATGCATGGGGCTGCCGTGCCCCCACTCGACAAAACACTCGCGCCCCCTATACAGTATATATATGCGAACTTAAAAAAAAACGCCAGTTGTCCTTACGAACTTTTTTTTGCCTAAACAAAATCGACTTTTCCTTTTTGAAGGGCTCCACACCAGGCTACATTGAAAATTTCGCCTATACGCTGGAAGTTACGTGCCTTCTACCACAGCAAGAATTTTTCAAATTGGTTCATTAATAGCCGAGGTAGAAATATTTCAGTGCTGCGAACCCATGATTTCAGGAGGCGAGCGTCACCGCCAACATAATACTCTCTGCATTTGCCCCGTCGAGCCTCCGCAAACGAAATTTCTTCCCTGCGTTCTCCCATACCGGAGCTTGAGGATCGTATGACGTAGACGTCCCAAGTACCGCCTTTATTCCCTCTCCCTTTTTTGCTGCACGGCGCACTTCCGCTGACGGCGTCGTGTGCGAGCTGTTGCGTTTGTCTCGCTTCGCGCAGCGCACGGGAGCACCTGACTAGCGGTAAAGCCAGTGCTACACGAACACTGAGGCAGACAAGCGTATCCGAGCATGATCGCGCGCTGGAACACGGTAGAAAATGGCAGTTTCGGTGTCTGCGAGCGTAACCGAACGACCTGGAGACAAGCAGACGAAACGGTATACATATCTCTTGCTACGCTACGAAGTAAAATAAAAAACGCGCATATATTAGGTTTTTGCGTTTTATCATTTCTCTAAACTTTAATTCGTCTATTGAAGCAACAGATTACACAACTAACAGATGTTGCCTCGAATAATTTTCGAAGTCACGTGGCACTATGAGCGAAGCCACAACATATACGTGTGCGCAGACGCACTTGCGCATATACGTCCCCTCTGTGGCTGGAAGCACGGCGCCCGCGAGCAGAAGGGCAAACGGCGTTCGGTTTCAAATATCAGCCAGAGAAAAAAATTCAGCAAGAGGGGACACTCGGCGAGAACTGGCAACAGGAAACACGCCAGGCCTAGCGTTAATCCCATCCGTTAGTCGACGCGAGCATCGAAAAAAAAAAGTATGTGAAATGAACTTGCAGACAACGTTTTACTTATTTTTTAAATTCTTTCCCACTAAAAACCAATAAGTTCTGCGTATAAATGAACTTATATCTAATTTTCTTACGTTAACTAGCAACAAGCTAACGGCACGCAAGGCCCGACAGATGCATGCGTCGTGCGCCCGACAAGCCACCGAAGCCAGCGAGGCCGGTTGCGCATGTGAATTTCACGCTGTTCGGCAACCCGTCTATTTTGGATGTAGCGTGTTTGTTGGGCTCCCAGCGTATACTTGCGTTCCTTCTGCACTTCGACACGGCACCACTGCACTATTGGACTACCGCAAGGTGCGAATTCTTTTTTTTTTTTTTGACAGTCTGCAACGAATTTCAAGCAATTTTGGTTTCTACGGCACGGAACCGAGACTTGTGACGCAGTCAGCGAAAAAACAACTCGGCCGTCCTGACATTGTTAATTTGAGTTAATGACTCGTACTGGGAGATGTTTTCGACGCTTTCTATGAGCCCGAGCATTACTACAACTTATTTCGGTTGTTTGTGGGCCCGCTCACCGCACCCGGCTTTGTGACGCAGTTAGCGAAAAGCACCTCGGCCGTGTGACGCAGTTTCGTGTGTACTGAATGTGTACCGAAAAGCAAGCCGACCGTGGTAACAGTTTGGCGTGTACTGAATCTTAGTGGGACATGTTTGTGACGTTTTCTATGGCCCCGCAACATATACCTTCTTTCGGTACTCACGCTTGTCGAAAACGCGACGAGCGATTTCCAAGAATGATAACAGTGGAGTGTGTTGCTTGCGCCGGTAGAACGCGCAAAAGATAACGCCGAAGAGCTCAAAAACCAACTCGAAAGTTCGTTCTTCTGAACGACTGGAAACAGGCTTTGCACTCGCATTTCTCTTGAGTGCGAGTAGTAGTCATTCTGCGAGCGCCTAGCACGGTCTGGCTGACAGCCTGTGTTGTGGCCATCTGTGTATGTGGCGTACTATCGCGTCGGCTGAGGCCAAGCTTTGGAAACGCGCAGTCGCCTGTGCATTTGTGCTCTTGAATTTCAGGAAATAATCCCTGGGAATGGGGGAAAGCTTGGAAATCAGATTTATTTTTTCGTAATTTATAGTACGGCTTGGTATGGGTCGGGTATTTTCGACGCCATGTACGAAAAAGCGAATTGCTTTTGTTTGTAATGTCGCCCATTCACCACTTTCGCACGTTTCCCCTCTACACGCAGTATTCCTATAAGGTCTTAATACCAAAATGAACACGTACTTGTACTTATTTCAGCTGATGCCATCCGGTGGAGCTTCGTACGGGAACTACTGCTGCTTACCTCGTGCCACAACGTTAGATGAATGCACAAAAAAGCCCGGAACGAGCATTTATATAGAGCAAAATAAAGATTGCCTCATTTACAAGGCGTTTTGCATCTACTTTTTAAAATTGCACGTGGCACAGGTTCGTTGGACGCTTGTAAAGATCGTTCGCAATCGTTTTAATTTAATAAACGAGTCCGCACTGAGACCGCACGCGATTGAGCAGCAGCAGAAAAAAAAATGGAGGGGGAGGGGGGGGCGGGGCGCTGAGCAGCGCAGCTAAACTATTCTAGTTCACTGTAGCGCAGCCGGCGTAAAGCGTGCCAGGTAGCGTTCGAAACGCGCGAGCCCAAAACCGAAACCGGAAGGGGTTAATCCCATCCACTTGATGCGCTACAGTCGATTCGGCCTCTGGGCTCTATGGGAGTGTTCGCTCTTGTAGAATGTCTTTCTCTAGCTCTTTCCGCGGTGCGTAGCGATGTAATATGTACACGACCACGACTGTACGCGCTGCGCTTGTCAGCTCAAAATGAGCATTCTCGCCTTCGCGCTCCCTTGGCCGGCTCTTTTGTGACGCGGGGCGACCTTTCATTCCTACTGGCTTTTCCACGCAACATTTTACAAGCGCAGGACGACCGACGCATCCGCAAGCGTGCTCGGCGTATGAATGAACGAATGAATTCTTTTTCATTAAGGAAAGGAAGGACCAAAGGTCGCTGGTATGAAACCACTGTCCTTGAACTGCGTACACCGACGGACGCCGCGACACGTTCACTGCGCTTGCGAGACACCCAAACAAGTTGTAGATAAAGACAAACAATGAAGACTGCGCGAATAGCGATGGCGACAGCCCTTACGCGTGTGGATTCAACAATAGACAATGGACGACGCATCCGTAAGGTGGGAGCGATATCGGTTGTAAGGCTTTAAACACTACCTCACGTACTACATGCTGTCCTTCTTAGCCCGCGTAGCGGCAAGCTCCCTGTTGCTGGATGGAAAAAACGGCTTGTTACAAGAGTGACGCCAAGGCGGGTGTTTCGTCACAGCAGTTCTGACTCGCTGTCGAAGCACCTGGAACATATTCTTCGCTTATAGTGCAACATATTCTTCGCTTAGAGTACGGGCAGACGCAGACTCCACGGTCTGCGTCACGTGCGAATGACCCGTGACTTGCGTATTGTTTACCGAGCGTGGAACCGCCGCGGTAGATTGGTGGCCGGCCCTGCGCTGCTAAGCTCGAGGTCGCGAGTTCGATCCTGCAGCCGCGGTGGCCGCGTTTCGATTGGGGCGAAATGCAAAAACGCCCGTTTCCCGTGCATTTTTAGTGCGCAGAAGATACCCCGGTGGTCAGAATTAATCGGGAGCACTACGGCGTGCCTCATAATCAGATCACGGCCTCGGCTCGTAAAAAAACATAAAAATAATCATAATAAAAACTGAATTTACTTAATTTACCTACCGTACTTTGATACGCGCTCGACGCCACGATGCCTGGTTTGCTTCGCGCATTGAAACAATGCATTCTTCTACCCATTCCCAGGGTACGTGCAGACTTGCACGATAAATCATTCGGCGGCTTACCGCTGATACCGCATGTATCAAATAATTATAACCCGGCCTCCGTAAGCAATCTTAATCTCGGTTGCGTACGCCTACATTGCGTAAAAAGGAAATTTGCCACTGCAGTGCTGATCCCACAAGTCGAAATCGACCAACACTCAGGGGAACCGCTTCGCACATCATCATCATCATCAGCCTGGTTACGCCCACTGCAGGGCAAAGGCCTCTCCCATACTTCTCCAACAACCCCGGTCATGTACTAATTGTGGCCATGTTGTCCCTGCAAACTTCTTAATCTCATCCTCCCACCTAACTTTCTGCCGCCCTCTGCTACGCTTTCCTTCCCTTGGAATCCATTCCGTAACTCTTAATGACCATCGGTTATCTTCCCTCCTCATTACGTGTCCTGCCCATGCCCATTTCTTTTTCTTGATTTCAACTAAGATATCATTAACTCGCGTTTGTTCCCCCACCCAATCTGCTCTTTTCTTATCCCTTAACGTTACACCCATCATTCTTCTTTTCATAGCTCGTTGCGTCGTCCTCAATTTAAGTAGAACTCTTTTCGTAAGCCTCCAGGTTTCTGCCCCGTACGTGAGTACTGGTAAGACACAGCTGTTATAAACTTTTCTCTTGAGGGATAATGGCAACGTGCTGTTCATGATCTGAGAATGCCTGCCAAACGCACCCCAGCCCATTCTTATTCTTCTGATTATTTCAGTCTCATGATCCGGATCAACACCTTCGCACAACAAGCACTAAATTACACGCCGCAACTTGGTTGTGTGGCCGTGTAACTTCGTATAAACGGGAGGTCATCGCGAATACACTCCAGCAGGCACACGCCGCGAGTGATCCTCACAGACCACAAGCAGCAACTTGCGGAAGCTACAACTAATTTCGCATGTAAGCAAGCCGCTTTCCATGACACAACCAGTCAGCCGACAACCCGCCGATTGTGTATCGTTCGTTTGTCAATCAAGTGATGCCGAGGTGCTATTATTTCAGTGCACTATAGTGCTACTCCGGACATTTTGACAAATTCCGCCACACTGTCGGATTTATGATCTCGTCGTCTTTGATGGGTTGATTTTTTTTGGCATCTCCTTTCAAATGGGGAGGTGACAAATAATGACCTTAGCCAGCTTGATATAATCCGCTACGTTTCACATGTTTTTCATTCTAGCGTTTTTGTATACATCTATTTAATCTCTTTCTTTCTCAAAACTTCCCATGTACTGCGACAGCATGTCTGTAACGGATCCGGTCGTACCAATCTCTTCCCTGCTTTTTCCCACCAGTACCTCCAAACATCTCTTGCTTATGTCGACTGCTGACCGGTTGATGCTTCCCGTCCACTTTAAATCCAAAGGCCTCTGGAAAGTGTACGTTATACCCACGGGCTGCCTGTACGTGGGATTTATATATATTATGTAGCAAGCACAAAACCAAATCTGCCGTAGTGGGGGGCTCCGGATTAATATTAACCCCTTGGGGTTCTTTAACGTGCGTTTAAATCGAAGTACACGAACAGCTTCGCATTTTGCGCCCATCGAAATGCGGCTGCCGCGGCAGGGATCGCACACGTGACCACAAGTGTGCGTGCGTGTGTGTGTATGTGTGCGTGTGTAGCAAGAAAACGTTCTACCATGGTATATAGTCAACATAAAACGAGATAATTATTAAAGTCCATTAGCAAAGCATCAGTCACCTCTACAAAAGGTTTTTCGGGGCAAGAAACCCCCCCTCCCAGATGCGAGGATATGCCGCTTCTTTCTCAATTTTATTTGAACTAAGGACTCCCATTCTTGTAAGGAGCGCACGTTTATCGGTCACTGGCAAAGGGCCGCGAGACCACCTCGCAACAAAAACGAAGCTGGGCGACCCACACATCACATCCACCCCACCTCCAAGTGACCCCTGACATCACGCCCTAGATACAGCGCAGCGAGAGCGCGTGTTTGAGGCGTCCAATCCGCAAATAGTCGCGACGCGCGCGCCACCTAAGCAAGCCGTGAGCGAGCCTAAATCGGAAGCAATCAATGAAGCCAACGCGCGGCAGGCCACCCGGAGGCAGAATGCTACATACATCGCTTAACCGAAGCGCTACGCGAGGGGGAAGCCACTATAATATACGCTGCATTGAACGACAGCACATGTTGCCGTCGTTCTGTCGGCCGAAATTTGCAGATGCGTCGCGTCCCTCGCCAAGCCACGGGCGTGTTCCGTTTTTATCAATCTGTTCGTGATCTTGTTACTTTCCTCGTCTCCTGCGTGATCGTCTTCAATAAAAATAAGAAAAGTGCAGAAGTCTACATTACAGCTCATGTTATCACTGTCTTGTACGAAGCTAAGTTAACGTTGCAAACTATCTCGCGTTTTGGGGGAACGCACCAGACTTAAAGTCGCTGCTCCGCGGCTCGTTCGGAGGAGTTTGTCGCGGATTGATGGGAGGCAAGACTCCATAGCCCGATTTCTATTTCCGTTACGGGCGTACTAGTATCAAGGTTCGATCCGCCCCCCTTCCCCATTCAGTCGACAGGAGCGTGCCCAGCCGTGTAGTGCCGTGTAGTTCGCCTCAAGTGAGAGGGCCACGAACTTGCGTAAGAGCCGTTGTGAACAGCAATCGAAAAGCATGCAAAGCAGGCGCGTGGTAGAGCAGTGAATATACTATATGCACGCAAACAGCAGCATCTCTAATAATTTATTTACATAAGCAAGATCAAAAACACAGCGTGGATGAAAATCTGCTTTGTCATCCGAAGCTTTTCAGCTCCGCGTTTTCGACTATAAAACGCCAAATGGCGGCGTTCATGTTTCAGAGACTAACGCTCTTAGAGACGGTGAGTCTCAGTATGCAATCCCGGTACGTCTACCATCCCTCATGGGTTTCACTTGTATACCTTCGTGCTGCTCTAGGGTTTCCCCTTCGAACTCTAATTAAAACGCTTGAAGATCACGCACGTTCTAATTGAGCAATATTGCCCATACCCCATGCTTAACAAACTACATTCTTAATAAGTCATAACGCCACGGCGCCTATAGCGAAAACAAGTCACGAAGAGGGAAACTAGGTAAGCCAGCAGGAGGAGGAAAAAAGAGGGAAATACGAGAAGGTTAAGCCACAAAGCGACACGAGAGTAAAGCAAAAGCTCGAGTTAGTTGCCTTCTGCATACACGACCACGTTGCGCTGCTATCGGTACTGTAGATAAAGTACTAGCATTATTCCCTGGTATGTCCCGTGCCCTGTGTGCCGCTTCGGCGCAAGCCCAAGAAACTTCCAATTGATAATATGATATGCTCTTTAAAGGGACACCAAATAGGAAGACTGTCCTTGTGCCTGTTTCGTTACTTGCTACTGTCCCTCCTAGTTTGTGCACAAAAGCTTGGCGTCGATGAATATTAAGTTAATTAAAGGGACACTAAAGTGAAAAATGATTTCTTTTGCATCAGTAAATTATCGTTCTACAATACCAAAAACACCACTCTTACAACGATAAGACGTTTGGTAAGCCAGAAAAAGCGCAAGAACGAAATACGGGTGGCGACGCCTACTTAAGTTCCCGCACCTGGGGGCAGTGACGTCTTGGATATTGATGGCACCTTCTAGGGCCTACTAATTATATATAGCGGTACATATAGACTACATTGTGTTCTAAAGGAACCAAATAATAAACATGACAAGTTTCGAAAACATTTATTAAGCCAACGCGGCCCAAATGCGAAAACATACTTTGGAATCCCTGACGTCACGTTGACGTACCGGCACTGGAGTTTCGGCGCGAAATTCAAATACTGACACTTCGACCTTCATTTTCTCATTTAATAATAAAACTATTTTCTTGAAATGACTACCTGCTTGGTTCTCAAACAATGCTTCATTAGTCTAAACTGATTTATTGTTTCGCTTTAGTGTCCCTTTAAGCTACATGACTAAATTAACTATTTTGCAATAGCGAAACGGTCACCCTGTTAAAATGGGCTTAACCGATGAAAAAAAAGAAATTGTTTCAGGAGAAAGGAAAGACGCTGAACGGTATATACGAACCAGCAATACATACAGCTGCAATATGTTGCCTGCACTGCAGCACGAACTACAGCAGCATCGCGCCGGTGATGAAAGCAGCTTTGTTACCCATGCTTCCAGCATGTATACGTCTGCAAGGAACAGAAGAGAGATGGCGCGAGAAGCTGCTGCGACGCCTGCGTAAGCGATCAAGGGCCATTAGGTGATCGCAGCGGACAGGTCTACATGGAGTGCGCGCCGAGTCTACATAAGACAGAGCTCAGCGGCCCGAGACCTCCGATGGTATTTGCCTATATTCACCCAAGGATATAGATACACGCTGCGAGTGAAAACACTTCAGCGTTAACCGGAAGGTTCACGCGCACGCAGACTCGAGCATGGGCCCAAGGGAGACTAAAATTCATTCGGCGCACGCTGCAAATGCGCATATTGGTAATCACACGACCGCAATGAATCGGCCGTACTTCGGAGCAGCCAGTTACAATCATTAAATCGGTAGCGAGTCGGGTCTCTCAGAAGCAGTCTGTCTTCACCAAAGCATGCAGCTCCGTAGCGTGTCGAAGCAGACACAGCGTCCGTCACATTTAACGAACGAGTCGAGCAGGAACCTGGCACAACGACACCTGAACTACAGAGAGCTTAAAATTACATATAGAGCACGGGCTCCTTTGTCTAGGATGCATCCAACAAGAAGCTGTTGCAGCTTACCCTTCTACAATGGTCCCAGCTTTTGAACTTATTTTTATCAGTAACACTCAACGGGCATACGACAATGGGCCTCATCGTTTCAATGGCTTTAGCCTTGAGACAACCTTTCTGGCGCTTCACTTATTCGCAGCGCTCGATGTATATCACTGCATCTACACTAAACATAGACAAAAAAAATAAACAAGATCTTAGCAATTAAGTGTTTCATTCAAGGCGACTCAAAGCTTTCCAAGACAACGCTTCCTTCGTATCTCCTGCCCTATAGCTAGTTAAAATGTTGTGTCACATTAGCCTATGTTAACAAAAATATAGAGAACTCCTCTCTCTTACGCGCATCAAACGACCTCCAGACAAGAACTATTTCTAATATCGCGGAAAAGGAACGGCATCTTTTTTCTTTAAAGCTCGCTACTTAGACATGCAAATGGTACAAGGCTGGGGGGAAAAGGCCCAGTTGACACGCGCTCTCGACTGCGCGTGCGAAAAGCGGGTGATCTAGCTGCACGCGCCAGGCAACGTGCGCCGGCAACGCGCGCGTGGCATGCCTTGCGAACGGTCCCAGCTGCGCACACCTGCGGCCTCGCACGCGACGGCTTTATCGCCCGCACACCTATGGCCACAGCGCGCGGCCCGCCGACACTGTTTGTGCCGGCGCAGGAAGAAAAAGAAGGCACGCGTATCTAAAGGGAAGCGCGAGCCACTCGGCTTCGCCGATCGACCAGCAGATGCGCACACGCCGGTCCGACAATTACGTCCTGCCCTTGCAATGTTTAATGCGGCTGAGTTCCGCCAGCTCCGGACAACTATACCCCTCCTTGCGACGAATTCGATCAGACTGGGGGCAACGCCCGGACATTCTAAAGAGGGGTAAATAAAACGTCGCAGTTTCGCCCGAAAGGCGAAGCACCGATTGCGATAGCAAATTAGTGTACAGCTATACGAAGCAAGGATGGTAGTTTTACTGGCCATATATATAAACTTGTAAACATAGGCATGCGAACTAAATTAAGAAGCATGGTGTCACGCGCGCCGAAGCAAACATGAACACATCTCACTCGATGACCGCGGAAACTTTCTGTCAGAACGCTGGAGTGAGGAAGCCCGGCAGCAGCAGCGAGCGAATTTACCTTCGCGCTGCCTCTCGCATCCAACGCGAACTAAGCTGCGAAAGCACAGCGTACGGCGGACTCCGTCGCCGTCGCGGATAGCTTTCAAAATACAGCGTCTCGGGCGGGCGCGCGCGGCCGGCCAGGCTTCTTTGTCGCTTTCCTTCCTTGTGTGCGCGAGATTGAGTCGCGAACGCCGGCTCATACCCCGCACGCTTTTACTCGCACAAACAGCATACGGCGCGCGCGGCGACGATTTTATCACCCTTTTACTTTACACGACGCCGATAGCAGAAATGGACCTGGAATGTCCGTATTACTGCTACCGCAATAAAGTTGCAAGGAAGTTGTCGCGTCCCCTTTACCTTCTCTTCCCCTGTGAAGCTGGCCCTATCACTCGAATAGCATGGAAAACGCATGCCAAGCCTTACGTGAGAAGATCCACAGGAGTGGTATATACGCAAGATTCCCTTGTCGTGAAGGGATAGGCCGCGCTACTTGAATGAACGGGCCAGGGAACATCCTCCAAACGCAACTAATAATAATAAAAACAGCTGCGCTAGCCCGCGCGTTGCAGCATCTAAGAGTCGCAATTCCAGAATAAGATTCTGGGAAGAAACGAAGGGAGAACTGCACGCGAGCTAATGGAAGCACATCATAATAAGCTATAGGGTAAGGGTAAGTTTCACTATTTTGTATGATTCGGGAATCTGCTTCTTCGAGAATTGATTTTCCCGATAAACATTGAGGTGACATGAGCAGGTCGAATTCATTGCTGCATTCTGCGCACGTCGACTCCACTCGCACTGGCGATCAAATATCGCCCAAGGTGAGTCGCCCTTGTCCCCGCCGACATCGGTTCAATGACTCTGCTAGCGGGAGACGAAGACAGTGATCCGAGGATCGCGATAAAGAATTCTTCCAGCTGCTTGGCCTGCACCTTGCTTGCGACGGTGAAGGCGACGCCGTCATAATACCAGGCAAGCATAGAAAAGCACCCACCACGTATTCGATGGCGCCCGGCGGCGGCTGGGTGGGCGTCCTGCTCAGCTGCTTCCTACCCACGCCGGCGTCGGACGAAGCAGCCGTGGTGGTGGGCGGCGCCGAGTGGGGCGCCGGCGGCAGGGGGGGCGACGGCACGGCCCGGCCGGCGGCCGCACCGCCGGGCGACGTGGCGGTCGTCCGGCGGCCTGCCACCGAGGAATGGCCCCCATGGAAGGAGGAAGGGTGGCGGTGCTGCTGCTGCTGCGTCGCGGCAGCCGCGGCCAGCGGCCCCAGGAGCGGCTCGAGGGGACCCCCGGAGGACCGGCCCCCACGGCCCCCTGCGTCCTCCTTCTTGCTCGTGTCCAGCACAAGCTCCAAGGGGTTCACGTAGCCGTGGCAGTCCACAGACTGGGTCTTGTTGCTGCGACAGAGAAGAGCGGGGCGACACACTCAGCAACGAACGTTCATCTGCGTGCGGGGGGACAGTGCGAATACACACGCTGCGCAATCGTGAAGAGGGATTAGCAAAAGACAAGAGACGCAACAGCGTTATCGTCATATTATCACCGCCATCAGCAATCTATTTTATGACCGCTGAAAAAAAAAAAAAGGTCTTCCAGTGATCTCCAATTACCCCCGTCTCGTGTAAGCTGACGCCGTCGTAAACCTGCAACTAATTTCATCGCACCATCTTTGCTCTTCGTCACTGCGCTTCCCTACTCTCTTGGCCCTTCTGTAACAGACCGCCGGTTAACCGCCGCACACTATAAACACGTCCAACCCCATTAATTCTAACAGCAACTAAAATAAGGACCACCCCCGTTCGCTCTCAGTTCCACCGCTGCCCCTCATGCGTTACACCTACCATTTTTCGTTCCATCGTTAGTTGCACGCTTCTTAGCTTCTCAAGCTTCTTCATAAACCACCCTGTTTCTGGCCGAATGTTAGTATACAGTAGCTGAATAAATGTGTGCACTATTCGTTTTACAGCGCTATAGTGGAGCCGCACATTCCTACTCATGTTACTTGTGCTTGCATACCTTTACACAGAAGATTCGTAGCAAGCACACAAATTACTGCTATCAAGCAAGAAGTGAACCTCTTAATGATAATGTGACAGAATAGCTAGACACAGAAGCGTCTCTGCGGACTGCTTTCCTTTCCATACTTTATCGGAAATACGATACCTATTGGAGCAAGACACCACCCCTATTTTAAAAGGAGTTTAGGGACAGGACTGTCGCGAACACACACCGTCGCGACAGCGTCCATACTGCTGGCAGCTCCCTACTGAGCAGCTCCTTTTGGGAGAGATAGGAGCAGAGTAATGACAGACACGGTGCCATGAGAGCGCAGGGACATCCCATCACCCTGCCCGCGATAACGTAGGAGAATGGCGTCGTCTAGTGGCCAAATAAATCATGTTCCCTGTATGTGAAGGCATGACGTACGAGATCGGGCGGCGTGCGGTGACACGTCGCACGCCGCCAGATCTCGAAGTCTATGCTGAAGTACAAGACGCCGTGAAGGCGACGGGACGGAACGGTCGAACCAACTGCCTATATATATATATATATATATATATTAGCTTCCATTTTCTTCCCCTGGGAAGTAATATAGGTTCAGTATAGGCGCCACACGTTAACGCCCCCGTATTGCACATTCTTTAGAATGCGCCACTATATAGCGTACAGCGCGCCACGAATAAAACGTCCATTCGCTGCGACGGCTTGAGCCGAAAGACTGCGTTTAACGGCTTTCGGGAAGACTCAATTTACGAGCGCTGACGCGTCAACACAGCTTGCTTCGCCAACTTGCCCGTGGCCACCCGAACACTGCGGCGTTAGGGCCGCAATAAACGGACACAACTAAATAGGTCACGCTGAGTCGCGGACGGATCCAGCCTGAGCAACAAGTGAAACGAATAATGACTGATTAGTGCGAAGGCTGAGAACACCCGTTGCTCCGTCGGAGCGAGTCACCGCGCTAAGCGTATATCCGCTATACAATTGGCTACCGATTGCACCACTGTAACTGAGTAACGCGCCACGTTAGCTCCTCAGTGAGTCACACAACTTCGTTATCTCTCGCCCCCCCCCCCCCTCCCCCCCTCCCCCCCCCCCTTCCGAAGGAAAGCGATAGCTCTATACCAAGGAAAACATGACGCACGTAAGCTGAGTCATAGGTCGAACGAGCGGATGATTTCGGGGGCGTCGCGGTGCACGAAATGGGCACGCATTTTTGAGAGCGTGGGCTGAGCAATAAGGTTCGGCAGACCCTACGCCCCTGGACGAAGGGTCCGACAAACTCCTCAGATGGAACAGGCGCTGTGCGATCTGTCCGCGGTTGGCTCATGCACGCGGTGTACTCTTTCAAGACTACACGTGCACCAGCCCCGTGTAGCAGGTGTCAAATGGAACAACTTCAACTCTCAGCAAGATAGCCTCTTCGGTAACTGTGTATACCAATTAGGTGCCACTGTTACCCACTGCCTTCAACCTTTTTCAAGATTACATTGAAAGCGATATTAAGATTTTCACACAAGGTCGAATGCATGCGGGACTGAATAGAAGTAGTTCAATCATTCTTGCCGTCAGCCTTCGTGAAAATTGACACACTTACATAGGCCGCTGTAACGCCGCCGATAAAGAAAAGTAACCGCCAAGTCCTTTCTAACACATCAAAAGTCTGCGGTTTCTACGTACAAGAAACGCGAGATGGTCGCTTTCTCCGCGTATACGTGGAGATGTTGACTGCAAGCATCTAACCACGGTATTTATAAAGAAAATGTTTTTTACAAGTTCCGTAGCATACAAGCTAGTTACAAGAACCGATCTGAAAAGAGATTATGTACGTGAGTTGCATCTTCGGGTCTTAAGACGATAAATGATGTCTATGGACTTTTCATATCGCCACGTGAGACGCACTAATCAAACAGCTGTCTATACGTGCCATATAACATCGTCTCGCGTATTTTTCAGCCGTCGCCGAGCGCGCACGTGTTATACTTTTCGTGGAGTGTCGTATGACCAGAGCCCGGGACGCCCGCGAATTTGAAAACGCCTGGCGCTGACCTGCCGTCGGAATCACGAGTCAACCGTTTTGAAAGTTCATCGCCAAGTAGCTTGGGCCGAATACTTATTACAGACCGCTGCAACGTGAATTTGTTAAAGCACGTATTGACGACGACGTCCTGTTCAAGGATATTCATCAAGTCATTTATATATGCCCGAAGCTAAATGGCTCAAGGTTATCGATTCGACCAGACAGCACAAATGGAGTCGCTTTTCTCAATACCACGGTTTCGATGACGATGGACCCGTAAAACTGAGCGTCACCGAGTTTCTGAGCTATCCACGACGGCAAGCCCTTGCTCCGTTGAAAACGAAGACATTTAGCCACTTCTCCAGCGGATACTTTTCCAGCAAAGATAGTGTCGAACACATCGCTCTTTCCAACTTCATTCACGCTCTAAGAGCTTGCACTATATAGGAGACCCCACAACCAGACATACTAAAAAGAAAAAAAAAAGGCTCCTCAAGCAACACAGTGATCACGTACACAGCAACGCCGCTTAAACAAATTCATGACTTCGCACTCCTACGCGTCCAAAGAGCAGCCGTTCACGTACAACGTCGTACCGGCCCCCACTTACACCTGAGCAGCAAGAACTGAAACGATCGGGACACTGAGTGAAACATGCCGAACGGCCACACAAGTTCTCGCTGGCATGCAGGGCTGCAGCTAAAGTGGCTGCTCAACTCGTTTTCCTTCCGTACACGCGCGGTTAAACAGCAAAGCCGTCGCAGCGCGAATGTATCCTTACGGAAAACATTTCACGCAGTACGCGTTACGCAAGACTCCTGCAGGGCCGAGGGTGGATGAAGTGGCGACATGCGACAAAAAGGGGACGCTGCGACAAAGGGGAAGAAAAAGGAGAAAAGATCGGAATGAAGGGCTGGCGTATTACAGTTACGCGAGAACCCGCAAGCGTATATACACTCCACACAGGCGCCCATGCACAGCCGAGCGAGCGCACACAGACGGTCCACCACATGCACACGAGAGCGCCGACGCAATAGTCGCGCTCTGTGCTCGCCGAGTGCAGACTCCGAGCGAGCGCTTAATGGTCCGAGGTAATTGCTACACCCGCGGGCAACTTTCTGTGGCTATGGAGGGAAAGCTACGGAGGCAAAGCGCGCTCAAGTGTGAGCGCTTCTGAATAGAGTCCCGCGTTTTAACCCACGTTAGTTTAAGCTGGGGAAGAGAAAACATAATAAGCACGTTACTAGCAACAGTTAAATTAGAACACACCGCTGAGCACAAAGGTTTACTTATCTTGCGGCTTTTCCCTTCCGCGTCTGGGGAAACGCGAAACCGCGGCGCACGTGGAAGCTGCGTCGATTCAGCGTATATGTTCCGAGCAACCGAAAGCACTGTCAAACGCTGCCGGACTACTTGGCGCGGTACCACCGTGTGCAGAACCTCCGCCCCCGTAGCTTCCCCTTCATAGCCACAGAAAGCTGCCGGCGAGTATATCACGCTCTTTTGAAGCCTGCGAATGCACACGTACCCACGCGAGGCGCCAAAAGGTGGCCAAAAGCAACGCGCGGCGCGCAGATTATATAGCAAGAGGTTATAAACAACTCGCCCACGCGCGAACATTAGGTGCGTCCGATAGTTTGTCCCGCAGATTCGCCCGCGGTACGGAGAAGCTAAACGAACACGCGCAACATTTGCACGCCGATCCGTTATACGGAACCGTTTCATCGGGCGAGGAGGATAGGGCGCGCGGAGAGCCTTTCCTCCTCTCTGGCTTGGGCGATCCGGCGCGGCGCTGCTTGAAAGTATTGCTGCCGCGTGCTGCGGAACGATTTCGAGATGTTTTAGATCTTACTTTGTGAAATTTACGCCATGTTCGTTCATATAAGGTCGTCAGGGAAGCCTTTCGGTGCATCGGTAACTACTATAGGGGGAATTATGTCTTGGTGGTGCAAAAATGTGACGCGCATAATCAGCCGCGGTGTACGCGCATTATCAGTCGCTGTGCGTGTATGTGTTCTTTACTATTTTGCTTATATCGATTTTAAATCAACAAAGGAAACCGGCGTGTCTGTATTACTAGCATTAAATGGTAAATCAGCTCACTGTCTGATCGTTGGCGTAGGGAGTAAAACATAAGAGCGCGTGCTGTGCACGGCCAACCTAAGGCAACCACGAAATATCTGAGCGGCAAGCGCTATCAAATATTTGTGATACGCTGGCATCGTTCTCACGCATTTCAAGTCTAGTATGCTTGAAATTACCGTATGTCTGCGCTAGCCTTGCTGCATGTGGCCCATGGCGCTGCTCAACACAGCGATCACTGCGGTTGGTGAGCCAGCACGATACATATATATAAGCTGTGTGCTTCGGCATTGCCCTTTTGGCCTGTATACAGCCATATAATATATGAGAGGGTTCGCATAAAAAGAATGCGATGGCTATTTTTTAGCGCAAGATTTCCCTAATACGTGTGAGTGCGTCGTAGAGAACTGAACGAACACAACCGCAAAAAAAAAATTCATTTATCATCCTCTTTCTCTAAAAAGCAAGGGAAAACGGGCTAACGCTGCACAACGTTTATAAATATATAACCACTGATGCCGTATGCTTGGACCATGCGCTATATAGAACAAAGATATCTGTAATTCAGCACCTACTACTGCCTAGGACGCTCGCGCAGTTAGTAAACGGTCGCTTTGCTGGACAAGCTTAATTCAGACTGTAAGGTATGATGCTATTACTAGCCAAAACATTTATTCATAGGTGGAAACCTCATCCATCGAACCAAGTAGTCACGCAGTGTAACCTGCAGCGAACAGTTTGAATGCTTGTCAAAGTATAACAGCACAGCTCCTATCGTAGCAGAACGGTACCCACGCTGTTACGATCGTCGCGTATGTGTCATGGCTCCTAAACCGCAGCCTAGAAATAGAGGATAATACTACAATAAGGTCACATTAGGGATTGGAACATTCAGAAATACACAATTGATCTCCGAGGCTGATTGTAGGCTCAAATATACGCGCACACATCGCGCTGCGTGTTCCGTCCACCTCAACGCCAGCAGAAATTCCGGCCATGACACCTTAAACCACTTCAGCAAGTCTCACAGGACCTTGTACCACGTAGAAGACGCACGTCATACTAAACAGACCGTACAACCGCGAACAGAAACGCCAGAACCTACCGCCGAGCGTATACCTGCCATGCAAAAGACCGCTTTCGCCCAAGCCAGTATGGCGCTGCTCATAGGCGGCGCCACTGCGTTCACAATATGGCGGCGCCTACGAAAAAACGGTCTATACGAAGCGGACGCGCCGGTGTGCGACGCATGGCCGTTGGATACTGCAGTGTGTTCAATATGGCGCTCCGACGAAGTGCGCTATATGAATTGCTTTGAAGCGTAGTTAACATTTTTTTTTTTCGCAGATTTAATTAGCCCTTCTTTTTTCATTCTGGCCACCATCAGAACCGCCATCCGTGTCTGCACACTGTTGCTTGGAGTGGCATGAAACGGTTAACCGCCGCACTCCAACGCCACACGCGTACCTATATTACCACCACCGAGTGCTATCGCAACGGTGGTGCACGCCTAAAGACGAACTAAAATGGTCTACGCATATGCACACGCAGCACAAAGGGGGGGGGGGGGGGGGGGGGCGAATACTGGGATGTAACGCGTAAAGCGCGAGCACGACATGTGCGCGCGGAGCACTGTGGTCGTCCCATCTCAACGACAGCACTTCATAACGTGCGCCGTTAGGAGTGTGTGTGTTTGCATTCGTACACTGTGCTGTGCTTATTCAAAGAAGCACGCACAGTGCGGTTGTGGTTCTTCACTCCACCTTACTGCGTCAACAACGTTATATAGAAGCGTAGGCAGCACTTCAAACAGGCTTTCTCTCTTTACAGAATACATGTTTCTCACCAGCGAGATCGGTGTGACCCACCCAATGCGTACGGCGAAAGTGCTTAATTAGTGCATGCCCGTTATCCTATTCGCGCACTCTAAAGGGCGCGCACGCTTCCTCCACTCATTCGTAACCACACGCGAGCCCACGGTGTTTATAAGCGAATGCGTAAGATTGAAGAAACCATTCGGGGCCTCATTTCGGCGGAAACCAGCAAACAGAAATAACTTATTGAAAAACCGGTCCATAAATGTATACGGAACTCAATCACACGGCCAGCTGTTATACGCGCGCCGACAAATACTTATCAGCGAAATGGAGAGGCCCCAGCAAAGTGACAACTAACGGGCCGTGTCGACGAGAAAAAGCTTGGCAAGTTCGCCCCCCTTAACCAAACAATTCTTCAGTGGCACCCCTCAAGCGCAGTCAGTTAAAATAACGAGGAATTAAAGTAGAAGGTAGTGGCATATGACACCGTGAAACGCCGGTAAAGAAATGGGCAAGCGCGATTACACACTATACTGAAGCTTCTGTGGATCTGATACAACGCGGCCAAGCACGCAGCGCAATGTATACGGTGCAACCTAATAAATATTAAATGGAGGCACGCAGTAGCAAGCGAAACAAACAACAACAACAAAAAAATGCGTACACAACCGAATACAACGGGCTTGCAGCGAACTTGCGCTTCAGGGTTGCCACGCACACGCACGCAGTGCAGCAAGAACATTTTACATACCCGGCAAACGGAAACTATATAGAAGGACATTTAGTGCATCAAGTATACGACATCACACGCTAGCACAGGCGAACAACACTTCAGTTTTTCAAAGGTAAAATGCGACAGCGCCTGGCTGCTGCTTGCGTCTGCATGTAATAAACTACGACAGGAAGATGATAGTTAAGCGCCAAGCGCGCGCATATATTACAAACCCAAGTTACACACACGCCGCGCTCGCAAAACTACACGCGTGCACGTTTGTCTGTCTCGCAGATGCCGGTATAGAGCGCCACTATCTATAAACCACGAGGCACGCACGTGTGTAGTATGCGCATAGTTGCTGACGTTTCGCTCCAGTATAACGCTCTATTACGTGTTTAAGCGCTCTTTCGAAAGAGCGCCTGCAACAAGCCAACGCGGAAACGCATGGCAATATCGACCGCCGTTGCAGTTCTTCTTGCCTGCCTTCTTCCTCGATCGCACGTGGCGTCAAAAAACGAATTGCAAATTTCCGCAAACGCCGACAGGCGTCACGATGTTCGTTCCGCCACCTGCGCCTCAATCGTGCATTGGGAACACGCGTCGATGCAGCGTCAGCGCAGACTCAATACAGTTTCCTTTTTTTTTGTGTGTGTGTGAGAAAAACGGGCGAGCCAGACTGGGAGGGGCTGACAGCCGAACGCAAACGGAATGTTCAGGAGTAGTAGAGCAACACGCACACAACGTCTGCACAGAAGTGCGATATGGAAACGCGCGCAGCGATCGATGAAACGCTCGTTTCTTAAACAGTCCGCGGCTCGCGCGGTTCATTTTTCATCCCGCCAGCGAAAGAGCGCACGAATGTTTTCGGAACGTCAGCGTTTTGAAGTTGTCCCGAACTTCGCGAGCTTACCGCTTCACTTTTCTTTCTTCGAGCAAGATACAACTGCGATTCGCCGCCGAGACACATGCAGCGGGACGTCCGCGCGGTGATATATGGCGGCCTGACGCGAGCGCATGCTTAGAGGCACAGATTGCCGTTCAAATTAGACTCCGGCAACGTCGCACACGTCAGCTATAATTACACAGGCCACTTATGACTAATGCCAGGGAGATATTCTAAGGTATATTCATTAAAAGAATGAGCTACACGCGTCCCCGAGGGCGCAGTGACCCCTATATCGAATCGCGCTCGCATACTATAATGTGCAGCTTTGTGTTCGATCCACATGACTGTCCTCTCTTGCCACTATTCAGACTTCCTCGACCAATTGGTACTGGTCGTGCAAATTTCAAACAGCATTCAAAGCGCATCGCCTAAACAATGCGTCAGACATAAGCAGCTAAATATAGAAGTACAAAAACACGCAATAACGGCGCCAGCTGCGACTGCACATAGCCGACGGGAACCGCGAGTTTATTGGAGGGATCTAAACCACTCGCACGCATATGCGCGGAGCGAGGCGTCCGTATATAAAACAGCATTGTCGGGTGGACAAGAAGCGGAGCTAAGGGGGGGGGGGGGGGGGGTATTCTGTAAGAGTCCACCTAAAGGAATGTCCATTTCGGCCGCCGCTGGTTGGCTAGGGCCGGTCCTCTCCTCCTCTCTCGTACAGCTGCATCCAATCAGCAGCGGCCGAAATGGACAGTCCACTAGGTGGACTCTTACAGAATACCTTCCCCCCCCCCCCCCCCCCAGGAGCGAAAGAGCGGTGTGCGAAGAGCCACACAATCGGTTAGCTGTATACACATAAGCGGCACAACGCTTTCTTTGCATACAAGAAGCGATGAACTGTGGTCTCTAGCTTGTGCATAATTCGTACCAGCATTGCTTGAATAAGGCGCAAGCGACACCATGAAGACGAGGAACGAAAGAGCGGGGAAGACGCACTATACATATACGGGAGGTATCACGCAACGGCAAGATTGCGCATGCACGCGTACTGCGCTTAAAACGCTTCTCGTTGAGGTTATTTCTGCGCGTATTATAAGGGCATACGGAAATACACGCCTTTGGCTTACGCCGACACTCAATAGCCTGCAAGTGACGTCATGACACGGCTTGGACACTTAGGGGGTGATCCATGAACCACTCCCATATACGTTGCTGTAGATAAGACTGTAGTAAGGCGTAGATTTTCGCTTCGTCTCGTCAGGCATGCATTGCAGTGCTTCAAGATGGCGGCGGCTATGACGTCTCTTTAAGCCACGCTTCAGAATACATGAAGACAAAAGTTGGTGTGGCTATACAGTGTGGCTAGTTTCGGCCTGCCAAACGACGCGGGCTACGACGAGACGCCGTGAGCGCTCTGGGCGTACTTTCACAAAACATAATACTGTATACATAGCGGATGAAAACGGTATTATTGGCAGGGCAAGGAAGCTTTAATCGCCTCACGCTTTCGAAGTGTGCATCTGTGCTGCACGTATTTCTATAAGGAAAGACAGAAAGAAGAGAAAAACACAGCGTACCACCATTCTTTTCTTTTGCAGACGCTGGTTGCAGAACAGGATAAGTCCGAAACGAGCTATACAACTTCACGGGAATAAATGCGCGCTCGACGTGGCCCGCCAGTTACCTGTTAGCTCGGCGGATCGACCTGAGCGTCGAGCGCGATCGGTGCCACGAGGCGGCGAGAACCACGAGGAGTCGGCGAGTGGCGGCGCGCCACAGGCTGCGCGGAGGCCTCGTCGACGGCGGCGGGGCCGCCACAGCTGGCCGCCGTGACATGCGGGGCGTCCGCTAGCGCTCAGCGCCAGCACGAACGCAGCTCCGAACGGCGACACACACAAGCACATACGTTGGTACACACGGCGTGGCTGCCGACGAGAACGCTTCCTCCTCCCGTCGAACTCGGTCGACAAGCGACAACAACGGCGAACCGCCGCGGGCGCGCACGATTCGCCGGACACACAAAAGCGACCACGCACGCGAGCGTACGGCGCGACTCGAATGCGAGAGATTTCACGGCGAGATTAAAAGAAGGGAAAGAGGAGGAGAGAGAAAAAAAGACGAATATAAAAGTAAGGGCAGGGACTGACCCGTCGGGGTTACGTATGCCCAACGACAGGCATCGTAAGGCAGGGATCGCTCGTGGCGCACGACTGAAAAACAGTTCGGTGCATTCCGATGCACGCGCGTGACGTAGTGTTGGGCCGCGTGTGAGACCAAGACGACCGGTGCGTTCACAATGCGACAGACTACCGTGGCAGTGTCACGTGATGCGCCGTCGTCTAGCTTGATTGACGATCCCTTACTTTACAAAAAAATATGAACGCGCCGAGCGTTGGCTGCTTGTCTATACGTGACAATGACGTCACAGCTGAAAGCGCGCGGTTCTTATGGCACCTGCGGGAAATGTTTCTCGGAGCAATGCATTGGCATTGTAGAGCAACGAGCACTCGTGTTCAAGTGAACATTCCTTTCAGGGTATAAACGATCTTACCGAGAACATTTCCGACATGATTAGGAAACGGAAAGTGGGTTAGCTAGCCTCTATTAGGGGCGAGCTCCACCACTGGAAAAGCTGGCGCCACTGTCGGCGTGACGTGGCATGAGGGATCACGTGGACACAGCAGCCGCGTCGGCTGCTTCGGAATCGCCGAAGCGAGCTGAAAGCGAAAGTTTAAAGTCCCACTTGCGCTGTGGTTCTGATTTAAGTGGTGAGACTTTCCCGCCTTTGGTGTCTGCTTGACAACATTTGAAAGCACTATAATAGATAGTGGTGCCTTTGGAGGCGTGCAGCATGGTAGGCTGCTCGGTGCCGCAGTGCCGGACGTACGCGGCGGAGCCCGGTGTCAGCCTTATGCACACGTAGCCGCAGGACAAGAAGCTGCGTGAAGCTTGGCTCGCGAAACTTGGAACCGGCAAACAGCCATCGGTTACAACTCGCGTATGCAGCAAGCACAGCCGCGAGGAAGATTTCTGTTACGGCGTCGGGACTGCGACGTTCGGCGAGTAGCACAAAAGGCGCACTGAGACGCTCGCCCGCTGCCCGGCTAATGTCATGACGGTTTGGTTTATGAAATTGTTGATGCTAGACACCGGCAAGTTCACTGGAATGGAAAGGGGGTGGTAAGAAGCACATTTAAAAGACGGCATGGCATATATGGTCATGTTTATGTTACGAATTAATGCACTGTATTACGAAAAAGAGGCAGCGGGAAATTGCACGCTAAGAAGACCGATAAACATACAGTGCGACGCAACCTTTCACGCAAGAAGCCGGTTCGGGAGACTCCATCGCGGCGACTGCGCAGAGTGGCGTTCACTGTACGTATATATTAATATTCGGTAAAAAGGTATAGCGTCTGTAAACCATTCTGTGCTTTCTGTTTGCCGAAGATTATTATCTTGACGGTAGAAAACTTCCCGTCGTTTCGAAAGTACTCACAGAAATGTCCAGGAGGGCTCCCGCGTTGTGTTTTTATTGAGCGCCGACAGCCAAACCTAAGAGGAGCGCGCCGTGTGATCCCTGAAACTACGCAAGGGAAACGTTTCCGACAGATGGAGACTCCGTAAGCCCTCGCCCCCAACGGTTTCATGAAGTTTTGTCACACACACCTGCGCACATACGCGCGCGCAAGTCCAGCTATCAGCCCAAGACAGATGCTGTAGCTCTCTGCGGGCTGATGCAGTCGGACGAACGAAACCTGAAAGTTCGCTTCGTCTAACTGCATCGCTAAACGAGCAAAAATCGAGCAATAATTGACTGTTCATTAAATAGGTAAAGCTGGAAAGAAATAGGAAGAGAAGAGTTCTATACTGGTCGCACTGATCTCTCTCTCTCTCTCTCTCTCTCTCTCTCTCTGTGTGTGTGTGTGTGTGTGTGTGTGTGCGTAGTGTAGTGTAGTATAGAGAGAGAGAGGAGGATTTACCAATAGTTGTGGAGTCAAGAAAGTGATTACTTACATATGTATACAGATCGCGTCTAAAAGCAAAAAAGGAAGCCGTTAACAGAGGCCAAGCTTGAGGACCACATGCACAATATAGGTTAATTATTGTAATTATATGTATTTGTAATCATTTTTCCACGGCAGTTACTAGCTAACCTTTCGCTGATTACTTTTTTCCATCCGTCCATTGCATACATTTTTGTTGGCGCATAGATGATACGCACTAAGTATATATATGTACTGCATATCATTATCGCTAACTATTGCGTAATCTTCGCTTTGTGAGTCGAGTATGGTTTGCTTTACCTATTAAAAATGATATCGGCAAGGTCTAAATGTTCTCTATAGGGGACGCAGACCCCTAGTCTAACCTTCGCATAAACGTATTAGGGTAGAGACTTGGGCGAGTTGGTCATGGTTCATAACGGCGGTGTTTGCGTAGCGCACGAAAGTAGGAAACGAAGGACAGAGACTCTTTACTCGTCTCTGTCCTTCGTTTCCTACTTTCATGCGCTACGCAAACACCGCCTTTGCATAAGCTTTCTGCCTGCGCCCCTAGACATACAACCATTGTGATGCTCAAAAATTTTTTTATACGACGGTACTACCCTTGAATCAAAAACACATCACATCTGAGCGTCATGTTTTAGAAGAATCTACAGTGCATTAGCCTTACAACACCGTGTTTTGTCTCCACATATTTTGTTGCCCTGCGTATGAAGAAAGAAAGAAAGAAAGAAAGAAAGAAAGAAAGAAAGAAAGAAAGAAAGGCGGACCTCGTGGAGGTTGGCTTCAAATACATGGTTGCGCAAATACTCCGATTCTTATCCGCTGCATATCGTGGTGAGCAATTAACTTTGAAACACACTTTACAGCAGTGACCAGTGAAATCCTGCCCTACATTGGTGTGCTGCATTCCTGAATAGTATAATCAATGACACAGGAGAAAAGTGGCGACAGTGCAACACAACGTCACGCCACGTGCTGCTCCTACCGGACGCGGGGTGAAGCCGACGTTTTTGCCAGACACAACCGTTAATTAGTTTAGGTGGCAAGTGACCAGCGGCAACACAACATATTCAAGTACTATAACGTGCGCAGGCCTTCATACTTCCTTGAGCCAGATACACGACCGACGAGAAGACGAACAAATTCACCGGAGCTTTTGTGATTCGTTGGCAGTTAACGGGATACGATGCAACAGTACGACGAGCGTAGCGTCGGGATCCACTGCACCTGCACATCAAACTAACGTCGCTCCAACTGTCCGCAGCCCAGCTGGCGCATTCCAATGTGCTGCGTCAGTGCTCCGTTCAAGCCAGAGAGGTAGGTGACGACGACCCGATAGCACTCGTTTCATTTACCACTCGCTAAACAAATACTTGGTGCCTTCACACTTCGACTACTTGTTCCACAATTTCGTTATCGTTTAAACTTCACTGAAGGTGATACAATGTCGAATCATACGTACGCTACTTAATATTCTTTTTAAAAAGGAGTCTACACAATGATGTTTCGAAAGTGCTTCGTTCCAGCTTGACAGGCCTGCACGGTCTCACTGCAATGCAAATTTAATAAACCCCACTAGCCGTACAGCCAAAGAACACAATATTCTCTCATATGATCACATAGGTTGTGTTTGCAATCTCACTGTAAGCATACAATGCTACTGAATAAGTTCATTGTGCGACCCACGACATTTCTTATAGGTAAGCGACGGCGGAGCATAAACTAAGTGCTCACGTCGTGCAGAGCATATATGCATAGCAGAGGCCAAACGCGATACATAACGCACGCACCCTGCGACCGCCAAGATGGAGAGCACTAATCTAACCTTTCAGGCGAGAACAATGCTCTCGACTGAGGCAAATAAGGCGTCGATAAGCGAACCGGCGCGCCGCGGCCACGTAACAGTCGGCTGCCAAAACTGCTTCGATGCGGTGCGCAGAGATTGTCCCTTGTTTACTCCCAAGGCGCGCTCAATGCGTGTCTGTCCCTCCTGTTCGGTTAGGTATACTCGATCAGGCGAATACTATCTGGCGCCGGCGCGTCGACGAGTGGGTAAATGCGCGTAAACCGGCACTGTGGTGAGGGAAAAGAAGAAGAAAGAAGGTCGACAAGTGCGAGGCGTTTTGGCTGCTGATATTGCCGTTCCCGAGAACGCGCTCTTTAAGTGGTGCTGAAGGACAAACCAATATCTGCATACGCCGCAGCTCATTGTAACCTTCGCGAAGTTCACCCTTTACGTTGAAGGGGGCGGCCTACAACAACCTTCATCCGAGCTGCAGCGTACTTCTATTGGTTACGTCTCGATGGATCCTATACGGGTAACCCAGAAGCCATGGCAACGCCTGCCCAGCACAAGGTCGCGAGTTCGACCTTGTGGAGGGTTGAAAGTAACGCTCGTGTGCCGAGATTCCCAAAGTATCCTATATCTAGGCTATACAGAGCTTTACCACAACGTTGACCAATACGGGAAGGCGCAGACGCGAGGAGCAGCGATAGGTATACGTGTCGACATCTCGCGACGCCGTATCTGAACAATAAAGCGCGCAGAATTCTCAAACAGCCCACTGTGTTCCACTTGTCGGCAAGCGTAAACATTACTGGAAATGCATAATTGTGATGACTGTACTTTTAGCCTCTTTTCTATTTTTCGAGGTAAGAGCAATGCCACATGCAAGAGCGCTTCTAGCGCATTTTGGTTTCATGACAGCTACACCAGGCGTCGCCGTCATCGGCGGTGTTCCGTCATACCTATTACGGTACAGATCTACGTTACGCTATAAAGTACTTTTTTAACTCGCAGCGCCCATCAACTATATTACGTTACTCATAGCCCGTGGATCTGTAACCTTGGGGGCGTTTAAGCTTAGTCACTTATTACGTACCTCTTATATCGACGCATGCGTTAAGGTATGTCGCCGTGATGTATATATACCCTCCTCTCGCCCCTGATTACACACGTACCCAAGCCTTTTGGATGGATGGATACAACTTTCGTGTACGTCCGGCAAGGTTTAACGCGGCCCGGGCTCAGGTCTCCCACGGGGGAACGTCAAGGCCCTGCCTCAACGCCGCCTCACGGGTTTGCTGGACTATCCACGTCTGGATTCCGAGGTCTGAGCTGCGCAGAGCGGCGGCCCACCTCGACGACAGGGTCTCCGGAGCAACTGCCATCCTTACTATAACTACATTGCACTCCCACAGCATGTGTTTGAGTGTTGCTGGTCCTTCCTGGCACAATTTGCACGTGTCGTCCTGATGCTTATCTGGGAAGATACGTTTCAGACGGAATGGATTAGGCAAGGTGTTCGTCTGGAGTTGTCTCCAGGCGACGGCCTGCCTCCTGTTCAATTTGGGACTCGGCGGTTGGTATATCCTTCTGGCGTTTAGATATGCACTGGTTATGTCGTTGTATCTGGTGAGCCTGTCCCGTTCTGTGCGAGGAGTGTTCGCTATCGTGCGAGAGGCGTTGCCCTTTTCGGCGCGGCGGGTCATGTCTCGCGCCGTCCGGTACGCCGTCTCGTTTAGGTTCGGGAGCGCGTCGCCTTCCGTGGTGACGTGCGCGGGGAACCATATGATTCTCGAGCTAGCGGTTTTGGATCTGCCCGCTTTGGCCAGAATGGACAGGGCTTCCTTGGAAATTTTACCTTCGGCGTAATTCTTTACTGCCGTTTGCGAGTCGCTTAGTACGACTTCGCATTCCTGGTCTGTGAGGGCCATCGCGATCGCTACTTCCTGCGCTGTTTGGTGTACTACTTCCTGTTTGGTGTACACACTGCATGCAATTCTGATTTTGGAGTTTGTCTATGACTACGACTTTTCTACTGCATTTTTTTTCCCGCTGCCGTAGCACTTTGCAAGAGATGCTTTTCTCTGCCCTAAACGGGCAAAACGCGATCAACCTCAGCTTCACTCGCTGTGAACAGTGAAATACCCCGGACAGTAAGGAGGAAAAGATCTCAAAGCTCTAAACGGGCCTTGAAGGGATGAAATGACAAACTGCAATTGCAAGACACTAACTTTGCGGAGAAATGCATTGGCATTCCAGTTACTTCTGTGCTTGAATGCATAAAGCGACGTTCTGTTAAGAAAGTAACTGGAACGCCAGTGCATTTCTCCGCAAAGTTCGTGAATTAATATCTCGAAACTGGTGTCATCCCGAGAATTCCTTCCGAGTGGATCCGCCTTGCGAACTCCAGCGCTATAATTTGTAAATTGCAATATAGTCCATAAGATAATTATCTTAAAAGTTAATCAGTGAATCTTTGTTAATTTGTCGATCATGCATTTCAATTCTTTCTGCAAGTAATGGCCGCCTCTTCGAGTAGACCAGCTCATGAACTAGAATTGTGCTATCTGCCACAAACAACCTTTAGATAGTTTTGAAAGTGTTCGGTGAAACTCCTTGTACGGTGACGTAAACACTACATGAGTGGATCGAGGGGGAAAGAGAGAGAGCGTTAGAACCAGTTCCATAACAGAACCGTCTATATAGCTCTGCTCCCGCGTATACGACTCCCGCATACTGGAAATAAAGGGAGCCAGCCAGTGTAGAGGTTCAGAAGTAAACAGCGGCGATAAAACACCTCCCGGCGGCACAACACGATAGGGCATACGCAAAGGGCTGCGCGGACGTGCAAATAATCGCCCGAACAACAGCACGAAGCTCTCGATAAAGGCCGCCTCCATGGTATTGCGGAAATGTAATGCACCAAGCTGTATAACCGAACACTTCACTTCGCACCGGGGTCTCGGACGTGCGAGCGAACCGCGTACGTGTTACTGCAGCCTGCGCGCCACGGGCTTTTCGCACCGCGCATGTAGGGACGCGCACGTCGTAACCAGGTGACTATATATCAGGGCGTCCCAGCTATCACGCACCAAGATGTAAAAATGTGCAAATGCCACGTGGCTGGACAGAACCACGGCGATGTTGTTTGCCGTCGCTTGAAGACACTCAGATTATTTTTTTTTTTTTGCATTTCACCTAATTAAATAATTAGTAGTAATTATTTAATCAACCTTCGGCCCCAAGAACTCAAGCGCGGCTTCCCCGGGAAGCCATATGTGTTGTGCGTCGAGCGACGCTAGCGCCGATAAGGATTCAGCGAAGCGGTGTAGTCGCGCCCCCTCAATGGTGGCCGCACGCCGATTCCTCCTATAGTTAAGCAACGTTGGTGACAGCGGTAGCTCCGAGACGAGAGAGTGTGATGACTCTGCGGAGGAACGACGTAGACCAGCTTCCGTGCAACTTTCGCTGTCGCGGAACTGTCACCGCACCCACTCGGTTTCAGAGGCGCAGCGAGAGAGTCGAATACAATGGACGGAAATAGAGAAGACAAAACGACAGACACTGGCACAGTGCACTGTGGAGATCGAATCTTTCGAGTCGTCAGAACCCACCGAAAAGCGGTCTTTCACCTTCATTAAGCGGATAACCCCGGCTGCACACCATAAATATTTCCGCACTTACGGCATCTTCACAGCTGGTCGTTCTCGACCGCTCAGAGAACTGGTCTGGCCTAGCCACGTAATATTGCGTCACGCAGTGTATAGCAATATGGGGCAAGGAAGGCACTCGGCTGGATGGGTGACGCTCCGGTGTATAGTAAAACGTCACAACAGATATTCCGCGCGGACGACGCGAAACCGCTACGTTCGGTTGCTCAAACGAAGTTACGATGCTAACCCCCCCCCTCCCCCTCCCCCCCTGCCGATGGCACAGCTGCGTAATTTCTTTGATGCGTCAGGCCGGGGGATCGAACCCAGCGGACGTCGTGAGCCCGAACATCGCAAAAGCTAGAGGGTAAAGTTAAAATACCGCAAGCACGCTTCTCTGCACGCCACGAGGTCTCACGAAAGGGCCAACTCACGAGGTCTCACTCACTATTATTTTCCCTTTATTACGACGAAGACTTGCCTTGGGGCATGTTTGATGCGCATCATTGTTTAATTGGTAGCGAGGTATCAGATGTACGTTGGCATTGCTTTATTTTAGAGCGTCATACGAGGAAAATGAACGCTATGTATCTACTACGCGTGCATTAGAGCTGTTTTTACCCGCTAAGATAGGCGAAAGTAGGGGACACCATTAGGCCGTCGTCAAATCGTGCACATCATTTTGCGAGAAACCTTTTGGGAACACGATATGGCACAGAATACGTTCAACTATAAGTCGCGTAATAAGGCTTTCTTGAAAATTTCTGGAACGTGCTGTCGATAGCCAGGACAAACGGACAAACTTAACCATAGCATTTCTTTTTTTCGACCTCGAGGTTTACCTCGAACGTAAATCGACCGCCTGGAACGCCAGCCCTGAAGCCAGCGAATTTCAATACCCGCCTGCTCAGCCCGCGTGCGGGCCCCTCCGACAACATGACTCACCGACTCCGTATGAAAGCACATGTCAAAATGTCGTGACGAAGATAGTGAATGATGTGCGCTTCCTCGACGGCGTCGTAAAGGAATAAGACGGATGTCCCGATGAGTCTCGCGTGACGACAGAGCTGCACAGAGACACTCAGCGCACATGCTATCGGGACCGGGAGTAGAAAGCGAAACAGACGCTACGGGACGCGAACACACTTTCATGCGATAAATATTACCTCCTTATGCGTGACACTACATCCGAGAACAACCGTTTGGTCGATGTTCGCTGGGCATTACACGCATCACGGCGGAGCGCGCAAAATACACCAGTTGTTCCGAAACTGGCGAGCACAAGCATGAGTGTTCTGGTTCTTTTTAAAAAAAGAAAGCAAAAGAAAAATATGTTCCGGTCCGATAGTACACGTAGCCGTAAGATTGAAGAAAAGAAAACGCAAAACAGGCCAAGTGCGTTTTCGCTTCCTTTTAATTCTCGCAAAGCGCGCAACAGCTGCAGCCCTCAAGCGCCCGCCGAGGCTTAAGGAAACAGCACAAAGCGTTTTCTTTTTTCTACACACAGACTACGGCACAGTTCTGTATTACCTGCTGGGTAATTATACAATAAGTAAATACGCTAATCGTGAGCCAATGTACCAGGGGAAGAAAAATAGGGATAACTGATTTTATATTTATTACTTACGAATTCATCCGAATAGTACAGAGGACAACGCGTCTATAGCAGCACAGCGCTATCGCTCCGCTGAGCCAGTAATTATGATGGACTCACAGTAAATACGTCAAAGTTACATATTTTCATTCCAAGGTGATGCAGACTCGGTCGAAAGATGGTCAGATATGGTAGGGTGACGCTTAGAACAATTTTTAACGAGTCCTCGTGAATACAGAGTTAATAAATCTTGCTTTGACACTGCGACGAAAAAAAAAGTACGCCTTCACTATCGCTGACGTGTCGACCGAACTTCCTGCCAAATGTGGTAGACCCTTCAACAAAGCAGTAGTGTGTTAACGATACTCCGCTAAATGAAACTGAGGTACGTCGGTCAACAAAGCGGTATGCAGGAGAACCTCAGCTTAACGTCCGTGTATCTCTTGCCGCGCGCGCGTGTGCGTATGGCATTGCCTCTACGAAACGTAACTGATGAAAATAAGTCGCGCAGCGTCCACAAATGTGCAAAGCACGACTTAGGGGGGCCACATTTTCATTTTACGCCCACTTTATTGTTCTAGCTGCTGCTACAGTAATCAGGTATGCTCATCGCCTCTATAGGGTCGCCTCCTCTGGACCTGGAAGGAGGGTCAACCGAACACGCATGGTTTAGCGACCCGTAAGTAGCACCTGTTGTATAGTAAGAAGCGATGATAGAAAGTCACCTAAGACAAACGCCTGGATGGCAAAAAAAAAAAAAAAAAACAAGTGTGTGTGTGTGTGTGTGTGAGAGAGAGAGAGAGAGAGAGAGAGAGAGAGAGAGAGAGAGAGAGAGAGAGAGTAGCCCGGGATGGGGCGGGAGGGAGGCGTAGAAGTGTAACCGGTTGGTTCCGCCTGTGGTCAGTACGTCGATGTTGACCGGTCCCGCGTGGACCGGTCAACACACGAAAGAACGGTGTCTTATCAGTGTTCGAAAGAAACAAGTTCCATTGTTTTGTATCCACACGCGCCCTCCCACAGAGAGCCGACGGTCCAGAAGGCACGTGCCCGCAACAAGAGGTTCGCATATTGGTTGAGTGGTCGATAAAGTGATCGATAGATTGTCTCTCTATTATATATATATATATATATATATATATATATATATATATATATATATATATATATATATATATATGCAGTATGAGTAGCGGAGCTCAGATCATACATAGAACAATGCGTCAATGGTCAGGGATCGGTGCTACCGAACGCCAAAATTTGCGAATTGCTGAGAGCAAACCGCGCGCACCCTGGAAAGAAGCCAACATTTTGTTCCAGCTAGTTCCAAACCCGCGCAGACAAGCCAGCAGGAAAGCACTCCTCAAGCACGGACCACCCTTCGTGCTAAACTTTCCTAGTCGCCTTCAAAGTTTACACGCACGTGTAGGGCACATCTAAGAGGCTTTCCTTAAAAGGATCATAATGTAACAAGCAAACATGAGCACGGGGCCTGAGCGTTGTGTCTGTAACGTCATCTCCAGGACGACCTTGCGCTCATATATATTGAGAGCAACACTTTAGAAAAAAAGAAAAGGATTACTCTATGAGACAGATAGGCTGTTGACCTCACTGCGTGATGTTACTGTTCAAAGCTCGTACAGCTTCCGTTATCTGGGTAGGTGATGGTTCATGAGGCGCAAGTTTTAGCATTTCCTTGGCCCTACACCTGCTGCATTTCTACCGGCAATTTTCTCCAAGCACACACGCCCAAACGACTCGCCTATGAGGACATCATGTGTCGGTGTATATATTCATGCGGGATCAAGTTTCATATATATGTAAGAAAATGCTATTAAAGCTACTGCTTCTTTGCAAAGAAAGCTCCAGCTTCTAAGGCGATGGGGTACGCGATAAGCAATGAAGTCAGGAACGGTTGCGGTAAGGCCTTTGCAGAATGTCTTTAAAAAGAAAAAAGAAAAACAAGTTTTGCAACGAAGCAACATTTTTCTAAAGTGAGCCACCAGCTGTATATGCACGCGTGCCCCATTTTTCAAGAGGTGAACTCTGTTAGGTCAGTAAAAAAAAAAAAAAAAATTAATGGAAAGCTCTTATTCCAGCAATCCCGCGCTACAGTTTCGTCTGCACAGACTGTGCAATACCCTTTTTTTTTTTTACATGCTTCGTTTTTGAAGTTTTGCACCGCTGACAAATAGCGCTGCACCGCCTTTTCAGGGGGACTGCATTCTACCAGAGGCGGGAATTGTCTTCCCGGTGAATCGCCGTGTCTAGGTAGCTAATCGCAAGAATGAATTTTCTTTTTTTATTATATTCACAATAGGAAGTGTGGGCAATCGCAGTAATCGCGTTGAGTGCCATTACCCATTTCAGTATATATTTCAGCACGTTTCGAGACCCGTCGTGGAACGTGGCTCAGCGTCTGTGGCGTTCTGCCGCCGAGCACGAGGTCGACGGGTTCGAATCCCGGCTAAGGCGGCCGCATTTCGATGGGGCAGAATGGAAAGAGAGAGAAAGAAAGAAAGTGGGATTGCATGGCAGTATATCGGATGTTTTATTTTAACGTTAACAGAATTTGTTTTTTTTTTTTTATTCGCCCCTTTGGCATAAAGCACAAACATATTCATTGAGCTGGATTACTCCTAGAGGCACACATTACTTACACAGTTAATCAATATGCATAACTGACTAATTCACAAAATTTCACTAACACTGTTAACTAATTACGTTAGCGCACATATTGAAATACACGAATTGAAGCCCCTAAATTCACAAGACACATAAACCAAGGACGAATTGTGAAACTACAGCACGTGTGTTGAGATGGGCGCAGTCAAATTGTTTGGGTAAAAAGTGCACTGATGTTCCATTTACTTTCCTTTTTAACAAAACGGCGTTTTGTGCACTGAACCTCGAAAATTACTGGGACACCAATGCACTGGAACGCATATCTCGAATTTGGTGCACTCCTCAGAATTCGTTTTAAGTGGAGATGACATCAGAAGCCACCATCGGCAATTTGTAGATTGCAATACATACATGTGCCGTGAAGTAGTTATAATCAAAGTTAATTAACAAAATCCTGTTAATTAATCAAATACTGAATTTGATTCTTTTTTTGTGTGTTTATGAAAATATTGTCTGCCTCCGAGAGTAATCTAGCTCAATAGGTTGTACTGGGCTACATATGCCACGGGTAACCTTTAACAATTCTGCTAATGACAAAATAAAACAACCCATACAGCAGAGTCTCAGTCTAGGTAAGCGCAGGTATTGTACAGGTATACATATACAGGCATCCGACGGCCGACCCACACGTTGTACACGTGTTGCGCACAGCCCCGGGCATTTGGTGCGGACATCTGCGCGCTACATAAATCGGGGGCGCAGCCACGGGTCCATGCCCGCATAAAGCGCGCTCAGATACACGTGTACACAAACGATGCACAAACGCACCGACACGCGGCCGGCGTACGACAAAACAAAACTGTTTGCACCTATATTGCGGCGACTCGAAGCGAGACGTCAGGTACTATACATTCGCGTTAACTGCCCAATACAACTCTGCGACTACGACATTAATTGTGCTGCCGATTGGCTTCGCAGTCACGGCGGCTCCACTCTAACGCAGGTGTATCGCAAAAAAAAAAATTAAATCACAAAGTGCGGCAAATTAATTCACGGTCCCTCACTGCGGCACCTCTATCAAAAGCTGTATAGGTACAGCCTCGCGCTTCAAGATTTCATTAAATACAGTTGTTAAAACAGCATTAAATAACATTATTAAATACAGCTGGGTTGGAAGCATATGTCAAAAGAGATCGGTGGAAACAAATTAACGTTCGCGCACCTGTGAATTTTATGCTCAGAGATGGGCGAACGCGATTGCTCGATTTCGGGCTGAACGAAGACATTAACGCTTTCTAACTCTTAAACATATTTAAAAGATAGAAAAACCAGTATCCAATAGAGGTGTTCGAACACTGGGGTTCCATTCTAAACATGTTAGAGGCGTAGGTCTCGAAAAACTCCTTCACTCAAAATAAGCGACACAAACAGCTGGCGTCCTCCTACATCATCATCATCAGCAGCAGCCTATTTTATGTTCACTGCAGGACGAAGGCCCCTCCCTGCGATCTCCAATTACCCCTGTCCTGCGCCAGCCGATTCCAACTAGTGCCTGTGAATTTCCTAATTTCATCACCCAACCTAGTTTTCTGCCGTCCTCGGCTGCGCTTGCCTTCTCTTGGGCACCCCATTCAGCATAACCCTAATGGTCCACCGGTTATCCATCCTGCGCATTACATGGCCAGTCCAGCTCCATTTTTTTTATCTTAATGTTTATCAGAATGTCAGCTATCCCCATTTGCTCTCTGATCCACACCGCTCTCTTCCTGTCTCTTAGCGTTATGAGGAACATTTTTCGTTCCATCGCTCTTTGCGCGGTCCATAACATATTCTCGAGCTTATTTGTCAACCTCCACGTTTCTTCTCCATATGTAGAGCACCTTTCTTTTCTATGATAGTGATAAGCTCCCAGTCAGGATCTGGCAATGCCTGCCGTATGCACTCCAACCCCATGCCCTGACGCAGGCAAAAAGCCGATTTGGCGCAGCAGCAGACACTTTTGGCGCAGGGTCCAACGCACGTGTGCTTGCCATATACCATGCAAATTTTAACTAATACAGTCGATATCTTGTGGAGCTGGGTTTGCGCGTGACGTGTTGCGGAACAGGACAATGTCATCTGCAAACCGAAAGTTGCTGAGATATTCGCCGTTGATCCTCACTCCTAAGCCTTCTAAGTTTAATAGCTTGAATACTTCTCCCAAGCATGCCGTGAATAATAATGGAGCAATTGCATCTCCTTGCCTGACCCCTTTCTTAATAGGTACCTTTCTACTTTTCTTGTAGAGATACACTATAGTTCACACTATAGTGAACGTCAATTGACGTTCACTTCGGTAATCAAGTATCTTTACACAGAGAAACACCCAGGAGTGTTTTTGTTTGGTTCAAGAGAGGACACATTAGTATAGCACACACTTCACTTCGGTAATCAAGTATCTTTACACAGAGAAACACCCAGGAGTGTTTTTGTTTGGTTCAAGAGAGGACACATTAGTATAGCACACGATGAAGCCCACGTACTACGACTACGCGCATCAAGCTTGCAAAATGAGTTGTTCCAAGTGGCGTTATTGCCGCAGTTAGAACAGCTCCAAATCAACTTCAAAGCGTTCGGACAAGCTACAAAAGTTCCAAAAGGTCGTCGCTGTTCAACTATGACTGAAGAAGTTCACGAAAACCAGTTCGCTTGCTGAGGGAGATCCTGGTCTTACGAAAGAGAAAGACGATGGAAACATGAGTGAAAACTCGCAGTAAAGACTTGAGGAATGGAAAGTCGCGCTATTTTGCGAAACCATTTCGGTGGTGATGGAGCCCACTGTTTTTCACTGAAGCCGTATAAGTGTCAGAAGAATTTCAGTTTGGCCTAGTTGGTGTTTACTGCGCATCATAGTGACCGCAAATAAAGACGGGGAGAGCGAAAGAGAACACAAAAACAACACGGACGGCAATTTTCTTTTCTTTTTTTGTTCTCTTCCGCTGTCCCCGTCTTTATTTGCGGTCAATATGATATGAAGCCGTATAAGGTGTGACCAGGATAGTGTTGGCTAGATGTAAAGCTAAACAAAAGATAACTTTAAACGTAACTTTTTTTCACATGCCGTGATAAGCGCAAACATTGATTGCAAAACTGTGTCGACATAGATGGCGACTCCGAGGAGAAAGTCATATTTGTAATAAATAGCGCGACGCGCAAACGACAAGTACAGCTTGCATTTTACCAAAAATGAGCTGTAAAGGGAAAGAAGCCTCAGCCCTCTGTTACAGGCTGAGGTTTTTCTCCCCTTCTGCGATCACCTCTGATCAACTCTTATTTTTCCCTGAGACACATTCGGATTTTTAATTTTTTTTTTCAAGAGGCATTAAGCAGACTTTCCAAGTTCCCCACGTAACAATGTACCACCACAAGCAGAGCACTCGTGTAACAAAACAATGATTGCATTCTTGGAAGCGCCTCGTGAGAAGCGCAATGTCGGGTATCAAGGAGAATTTGTCTGACTTTGAACGTTTCAAAAAAGGTAGAAAAACAACAACAAAAAAGGCCCGCTGTATGGAGTCCCGGCACATGGCTCTCGTACAGGGCAACGTACTGTGAACTCTAGCCAATCGCGTAGAACCCGGCACACACGGCACCACACAAGCGGCGCCCATGCACTAGCCCGACTCCAATGCATGCCGTATGGCGCGCATTCCGCGGCTGACTATTCATTCTTCCTGATAGAGCTTCTATATGTGTCCAATCTGAGCAGCCGACATCCGTCACTGTCACCGGCAGAGCCGTGCATAATGCATCTCGCGACGGACACGCAACGGATTAAGCTGTCTCGATTGTCGCAGACTGCAGTGCGCGCATGAAATGATTCGCTGCGCCCACGAAGCAAACAAACAAGCAAGAAACGGATAACGAAACAAGGAAGGGATGTGCGCGACTATAGCGGAGGTATACAGTACGCGCCGGTAGTGTTCCCAGAATTTTTCCACGCTATGGTATGGCTAAACAATGGGCATGTACGGCCATTTCCCTCTTTTCTTTCTTTTTTTTCTTTCTTTGTTTCTTCGGGAGACATTACGTTGAGCCGTTGTTTGCCGCACTTCGTCGCGCGGCAGAAGCCTTCGCGTCTGTCTCGTAAAACCTGCACATAAACCTGCGTTTGCTCAGCCCAACCAACCACTTCGAGTACGTACGAAGACGATGTCTGCTATAGCAAACAATTCTGTACAGCGATACGGACGCTGCAGGAGACATGGCGGCATCTAATCCGAAAGAAAGCGAGCGACTGCTCCGCGACCCACTGCACACAAAACGCGAGCCGCTGCCGCGCCATGGCCTCGCCCGAGCGCATTATTTCTGAGGGACGTCTCTGGGGAGAAGTCATCCCTTGAAGACCCGGTTTTTTTTTTTCATTTTTTTTTGTAGCACGTACTAATGTAAGCATGGATAAAAGCGACTCGTCTGCAAGAAAATGCGAGTGTCTACCCCCCTCCATAATACCGCTGGTATATAAGTACCCGTAAACGTGTCACTGGTAGACATCGCCTTGCGCTAGGAATATAGATCGGGGATGGTCCCTCATAGTTCTAAGCATTCTTCGAATGCAAACTACTGCACAAACATGCATGCACTTTCACCTTCGCACTCGCGCCACTTTTTCACTGACTCGTTTTCCAGAATAGACACGTACAGACTCCGTCATTTTTAACTCGAACACGCCTCCAGAGCCTTTTTGCATCTGCTGCTGAGGGTGCTGGAGATCTCAGGTTGGCGTGCCTTGAATGTTTCGAAAGCATTTGATCTCCAGGACTGCTTAGAGCTCGCGTTTGTCAAGTTAAGCCGCCTGAAATTAACTGCTCTCGTTAATCATGGCGGCAGCTGCACACAACCACGGAGAAAGCCGCAGTGGAGAAAGATGAGATGTTTTAGAATCAAAAAAACATTTTCCTGAGTGCTCTATTCTGAATATCATCTCCTATAGCTGGCTTGAAGTCGACGCCGCGAGCAACTGCTACAGCCGCGATAGAAACTTCACACATTTATACAGTATATACCATCGTTAAAGGGACACTAAAGTGAAGCAATAAATCAGTTTAGACTAATGAAGCACTGTTTGAGAAGCCTGCAGGCAGTCATTTAAAAAAAGATAGTTTGATTATTAGATGAGAAAATGAAGGTCCAAGTATCAGTATTTGAATTTCGCGCCGAAACCCCAGCGCCGGGTACGTCAGCGTGACGTCAGGGATTCCAAAGTATGTTTTCGCATTTGGGCCGCGTTGGCTGAATAAAGGTTCCAAAAACTTGCCATGTTTAATGTTTGGTTCCTTTAGAACACAATGTAGTCAATCTGTGCCGCTATATATAATTAGTAGGCCCTAGAAGATGCCTTCAAAATCCAAGACGTCACAGCCCCCAGGTGCGGGAACTTAAGTAGGCGTCGCCAACCGTATTTCGTTCTTGCTCTTTTTCTGGCTTACCAAACGTCTTATCGTTGTAAAAGTGGTGTTTTTGGTGTTGTAGAACAGTGATTTACTGATGCAGAAGAAATCCTTTTCACTTTAGTGTCCCTTTAAGGCATTCATTGAGCCCATACACAAGGGTTTAGAAGGAAGGCATCATATCAGATCCGACGTCTGATAGCGGGAACTCTGTATAAACCGGGGAAATGCGTCGTTTCACTGTAGTCGAGTGTATAGGTCACACTCGCAGCATCGCAACTGACGCCGTCTCATAAAATTCCCCATAGACTCTCTGTACACAGCCCATGGCCCAATATATATTCAAACGAAGTCTGCAGACCACTGTTATACTTCATATACTAGATGAATTCTGGGGACTTCACATATCCGAAATGCAGTCTAAACAGTCCACATCTATTGACTCAAAATTTCATTTTATACGCACTATATCCTAGCTGCACGACAGGCCATGTCGCGTGACAACGGCTGAGCAAAGGAAAAAAAAAATTCCATTTACCGAATTTTGTTGTAGAGAAGTACGGCCAGGGCTCTCGTAAACGCCGGCATCGTTCTTCTGCCTCGATCGTCTTCACACGGAAACACACAATCACGGACGCACCAGACGGAACGGCGGATGGGTCCAGAAGGCCAACGCAATCGGACCAGAGACACCGGCAATCGTGCCCCAACGGGGCAACTGTCAGGTGGCGCACGAACGGCGTACTTTTAGTCACTACTCAGTCCGCTGTTTTCCGGGACTTGGTGCACAGTACGAAACACGTACAATATCCTATTGGAGCGACTACAATTATATAAAATAGAAAGCAATAGATTCGCTTGCCGCTCTTCCGCCCGTTCTGAAACGACGAACACGGCGAAGTCCGGCAGCAGCCCGTCACTGTGCAGCAACGAATCGACGACGATGGTTCCCCGACTACGGCGATGAGCGAGTCCTCAGCGCTGAGCCGCAGCGATGATGAGCGGCAAGGGAGCAGAAGGACGATCTGCTGTATACGCACATCAGCTGTATATAGGCACGCAACGGGCACGGGAGAGTGACAACGGCTTCGACGTCGCCACGGCAACTCTGAAATGACGTACTCGGGTGGCGACCACGGATGCTGCTCGACGCGGCACTGAACGGCCCACAAGAGCACGGGCGCAAATATAGCGAACACGCAGTCGATGTTTTGTATCGGCGGTCGACGTCGTATCGAAGGCCGGCGGCGGCGGCGGTGTCGGAGGGCGCAAAGTAGAGAGGTATCTTATCGCTGCCGCTGCCAGCGCGAACTCAGCGACGTGACAGCAGGACGCCTTACTTTAAACGACAGACACCGCCTCTCTCTCTGTGTCTCTTTCTCTTCCTTCTTTATTTGCTATTTTGTTTAACCGGTGCAAACGAAAGAGAATGACAGCAACGGGAACACTCGAACGGCGGCGCCCTCTGATGGGAGAACGAGCTATTACGAGCTGTACGACGAGGAAAGGAACAAGAGGAAAAATGGCGACGACGAAGGATGACGCTCCTGTATACTAGTGTACCGCAGTGACTAGTAGACCCTACTGTATCCAACGCGGGGGGGGGGAATGATTATTCGATAGGAGGCACAAAGGAAGACAGAGGCAGACAAACAAAGTGAGAAGTATCGACGACGTGCATTATTAAGGGAAAGGGAGAGAACGGGGGAGGGGGGCGAGAGAGGAAGAGACCCAGACACCGGTCGCGAGGAGTGAAGGATACAAAACAGCTGAGCGCAGCGGCACAGCACGCGGGACTTGCTCCCAGGCGCGCTGCGTGCGTGTAAAATGGCAGGTTGGCGGGCCCGTGTGTGTGTATATAAACGTCTATGAAAAAAATCAACGCAGATGATATGGGCGCGGTTGTAAGCGTTTTCGATGCCTATATTTGTCCTTTGTGCTTTCATTCTCTGTCGCAGCGGCGGAAAACAGGCATCACAAGTTCTGCGACAAAGTCGTCGTGCTAGTGGGAAAGTCGACTATATACCGGGTGTTTCAGCGAACGCTTTCAATATATTTTTTTAAGTTGCCGTTGCCTGTGGCAGATATCAATTCTAGTTCATGAGTTGGTCTACTCGAAGATGCGAACATTACTTGCACTAAGAATTGAAATGCATAATCGACTAATTAACCAGATTTCACTAACTAAGTTTTCATCTAGTTACCTTATATAGCAACTTGCAAATTCTACTTGGGGAGTTCGCAAGGCGGATTCAGTTGGAACGAATTCTCAGGATGACACCAATTTCGATATATTAATTCTCGAACTTCGCGGAGAAATGCATAGTCGTTCCAGTTACTTTTGTGCTTGAATGCATAAGAGGACGTTTTGCCAAGAAAGTAAGTGGGACGACAGCGCATTTTTACCGCAAGTTTGACGGCGCACGTCTCGTACATGGTGTAATCCACACAATTCTTTTCCGAGTGAACATGCCTTGCAATCTCGCCCGCTAGAATTTGTAAATTGCAATATGTGCCCTGAGATAAATTAGTTAAAAACCTAATTGCTGAATTCTTGTTAATTAGTCAATTATGCATTTCAACTTTATTGTTGTTTACTTTTTTATTTTATTTTTTTGCAAGTAATGTCCGCCTTTTCGAGCAGACCAGCTCATGGACTAGAATTGTGCTATCTGCCGCAGGCATTTTTTTTTTTTTTTTTTTTTTGAACTATCGAAAGTGTTCGCTGAAACACCCTGAATGTATACGCACGGCTGACGCGGAGACAGGGTCACGTGAGTAACGACACGCGAAGCCGGCGGCTGATAGAAGCGCGCGCGACGGCGAGGGAATGAATTCTACAGAAAGAGCGACGTAAGGGAGGCGATAGAAGAAAAAGAAGTAAAAAAAATAACGGAGATAGAGTGCGACGCAGATCGGATGACACGTACGCGCATGCAGGATGGCGCGTACACGACGCCTGCGTGTGCGGAAGGGGCGGAAACGGAAGAATCGTCCCTGCAGGCTGCGTGCGCCCACTCGGTATGCCTTACACTCTTGCGCCGGAAGACGCCAAGGAATGCACGGGAAGAAAAGACGGGGTAGGGGGGGGGGGGGGGGGGGGGCACAACAGCGCAACAACTTGCTTTCTGTTCCGTCTATTTGCGTTGTTTCATTGCTGGGACGAAACTCTCGACCAGGCAAGTGAAGGCATTTAAAGGGCATCAAGGTATAAGCGCCAGCGCGCTCTCCGACGTCGCTATTATCGCTAATGAGGGCTCGCTCTATGACGTGGAACGGCAGGCAGGTGCGGTTGTCGCGAATCGGTTACGCGTAAAGGCGACATTACTGCTTCCTCGTCCGCCGTACGCCACTCGTTAACTGCCCCTGCGTCCTTAAGTAACCTCACTTCTTCCTTTCTTCTTCATCACTGTTCTTTTATCCTTAAACATTCAGGAGCTTATCCCAGGTTGAATCTGAATTCCCGAAGTTCAGTTTCGATTTTGAGGACCGTTCTTAATTAGCAAGTTGCCCGCCCCTGATGTAGTGTTCGATGCCATAAATTTGGCCGATGCCTGCTCTGACGGCGTTATCCGAACACGGGATCAGATTTCCGGCGATTTGCGCGGTGCTTTCCCTCGATCGCCGGTGATAGGCGGTGTAGCAGAATATGGTCGGCATACGTAATGGCGTGTATAGTCTGCCAGTGCAAGCGGCCCCACCGACGACACATTCGGAGAAGTGTGTGTGTGTGTGTGTGTATATATATATAGTAGTAGTCGTAGTAGTACGGATCCCCGCACCATGCACACGCGTCTCGCATCCCGCCGCAACAGCATCCAAGGCGCGCCCCGCGGCTGTCCCGCCGTCACGCGTTTCGTGAGAGACGTGTCGGCCCGTGACGGAGGCGACTTGCGAAGGAAACGAGAGAGAGAGAGAGAGAGAGAGAGAGAGAGAGAGAGAGAGAGAGACAGGAGTGGAGACGCCGGCCAATTAGTCGAGGGGCGAGAACGGCGCTAGCGCGGCGAGGGCGGCACGCGACCACGAGCAACACGCCACGAAGCGCTGGAATGAAAAGGAGAACTAACGCCTCCCGCAAACAGAAGTCGTGCGGCGCTGACGAGAGAGAAGCCTGCGGTCGCCTACGCGGCTTCTCAGCGTGAGAGTGTCGTTCCCGGACGGTGTGCCGCAACGGGAACGAATTAATAACAATAATAATACGTGAAATATGTAACAGTGCTGCGGGAGGAGTGGGGGGGGGGGGGGGGGAGTAGGCAAGGCAGAGTGAGGGGCTCCGTATTAATTTTGACATTTGGCGTGGTCCTGGACGGACGCTGAAATACCAGTACGCGAGCGGTACTCTTGCACAGTCACGGTGCCTCACGGTGCGCCAGGGTATCGAACCCGCTATACGAGTAAGAGCCGACTGCCACGACGGGCCGACGCCGCAGTCGAATGTGGCGCCGCTATAATACGGCAGTGTAGGAGTAACCTGTGCACTCATATATATCGTTCTTGGCCATATTCGTGCTTAGCTCAGCGAAAAAGCAAAGAAATATCCTCGCAAAGGCAGCGTCCTGCATGGCGTTGCAGACGCGATTTCATTCTCTGCATGCATGGGTTCTGGCCGGCAGTGCTTTGCTTCATCAAGCGTAAAACACCGTTCGCAGCCTCCTCTATCGCTCTCTTCTTCTTTTTTCCAACAGACACCTTCCTCCTCGCGACCCCTCATCGGCCGAGCAGGGCTCTCCTCCCGCAGATCTCGAGTGGAGCCTGTGCTGCGCGCCACAGCCTCACCGCAGCGCTGTAAGCCATCAGAGAGACTGTAGCGAACCCGTGGGCCAATAAGAGCCGACACAGGTGGCCAGTTCGACAATGCGGCAGAATCTGGCGGTGTCCAGGAGAGCATCCCTGAACGTCATATTAAAGATCCTTAGAATTTCATTCATATATCACCGCTCGCGGATTTGACGCGTCGCTTAAACATGCTCCTGGAAGCTTTCCGACATGCCCGACCAATATTGAGCCACGTACATCCTGCATCTACACCAGAGGGGCCACTATCTATCTAACTATAGGGATTCCCGCAAAATGATATATATATACAAAGGCACTATTTGTGTAATATTCTGTGACGTAAACGAAAAGAATAAACTGAAATTGAAAAAAAAACATCATAATTCCACTAAGGGCCGTATTTGACATATAGCTCCTTGCTGTGGAATACATTAATTGAATTCCCTTTATTTCAGCGAGGGAACAAGATAAATTGCATACACTTAAGAGGAAGCTTTAGCTCGGGTGCCCCTATCTAAATACATGTAAAAGGAGAATTCGTTTTTCTCAGCAACCACTGCACCAAATTTGACGAGGGTGGTTGCATTTATAAGAAAAACTTAGTGTCTAGTGACTGTTGGTTTCGAATTTTTTATTTAGGTCGTCAATTCTTTATTAAAAACTGTCAAAAATCAAAACTTTTCAGAAAACTAAACTATCAAGTTTACAACTCCGTAACTTAGCAAGGAAAAATGATATCACAATTATGCGAATTGCATCTAATACTACATCTAAAGCGGACATCTAAAGCGGACAAAATTGGTATCTTACAAATAAATCTCAAAATATTTCATATGGAAATACAGCTTTTGCAGACCTCTTGCACACAGCGTAACGAAATCACGTAAGCTATAAATTGACATATCAACTTTGTCCGCTTTGAATGATCTAATGGATGCCGTTTACAGAACCGCGATATCTGTTCTTGATGCAGAGCTACTAATTTGTAAACTTCGTGCTCCCATTTTTTTTTTCGAACTTTCACATTTTTGAAAATCTTTTTTTACGAAGATCGAGCCCTAAATAGAAATTCCACTAGCAACAGTCACTGGAATTTAACTTTCTCTCTCGAATGTATCAAATTTCATTAGAATCGGTCCAGGGGTTATCTCAGAAAAACGTTCTTGCGTTTTACATGTATTTGAATAGGACGCGCCAGAGTTGGGCCCGAGCTAAAGCTTTCTCTTAAACTCAAATCAGAAGTTCTCTATCTTAATTGCGCACTGTGTATACACGGCGCGAAGTGGAGAGGTTGTGCGGAGTACCAGCGTTTGGTTTTAAGATAACCATGAACTCACTCGCACGTTTCCTGCAACTGCGAGCATACAACGCACTGACGCACTGATTCGGCGTGAAACGAGCAACGACAACAAACAGAAAAGGAGATCGAGAGCGGAGGGGTTAATAACCCGCGCACCAACGGATTAAGTGCTTCCAAAGCCATCGCTGAGCGATGACGTGTCAGAGTATTTAGAAAGAAAGAAGCCCTATACGCATGCAATGTTATGACGCATACCTCCACACGCAACGAAAAAACGTGAACAATGAAGTAGTGTGGAAAAAAATGTGAAGGGGGAAAGAAAAGGAGGGCGGGGGTAGAGAAACGGGGAGAAGTAAAAGATTCTACATAGATGCAAATAATTCATTACTCCATAGTTCTTTGGGAAAACGACATGTTCAATGGTAACAAACCTTTGTCAATGAACGGTCGTTTCTCATATGCGCTTTGCCTTTGTGCCCGCATCACGCCCTATAGCCAACAAATACGCTACAGATGACCGAAAATAATATGCGTGCAACTGCGCGCATAATACGTGATGAAAAAGTAATAATAATAATAGCCGCATGCTGCACTGTCGAGCGCTGCAAGCGCCAAAACGAAAAAAAAAAAAAGTGAGATTAAAGGAAATGCAAAGGCCACATATACATAATGGGATCACGGAACCAAGCGAGTTGCTGAAGCCAAGCTCCCGATTACAACACAAGAAGCACGCACGTAGCTTCGTATGCCAGGCGGTACATTTGCTTGCAAAGGCGTTCGGTCTATACGCCGACTCTTCACATGTGAATAGCTGCACCATGCAGCTAGCGAGTGTATGGATTAAAAGGTCCTCCATCCAACTCTATTACATTTTGAAGGTGACGGGAGACAGCTTATCAGGTGACGCTCGCACTTGTCTCTGTAGCTGTTTCACGACACAAGGCGTTCGCCTAACGGCTAAAAGACCGATACTCGTTGGCGACAGTAGACAAACCATATCTCCAGCTGTTCCTTCTAGGTACACTTGCATGTTCCCCGTACAGAAGGGCGTGCTGCATGCAATATTCGAAATTTTGTTTCACTTCAGTGCGCCTTGGCGAAGCATCCCACTAGCTGGTATTCACAGTTCAGTTCTTTATTTTATTTTATTTTATTTTATTCATATTTCCGCGCGTTTGGCACGATATGTTAATACCCACCCAACAACACACCATCATCACTCTGCATCCAACAGGCGCCGCACACAGGCCAGCTTTCGACTTTCAACTGACTGGTCTGGCCTGTGTATACGGTGCATTAAACGAAGGACCTATGTGTTACGCGGGCACGTGTTAGCCAGCATTGTTAGCCGCACGTGACCCCTACGCAAATATCGCGAGCACGTGCATCGGCACGCCAGGAACGCTGCGGATCGATCGTTTTACTCTACAGTATACACAGCGCCGGGTAGACACGCAAAAGTGAAGCGGGAGGAGAGACCCTATACAAACGCGTCCTGCCGCCAATCACTTTTTATACCGCGCCTGTGAGCGGGCTGGGGCCCCCGCGATGACTCACGAACAGTGCATGTACGTGAACGCGGGCCCGTTGACGCAAGGCGAACACATGTGTGGACTGGAATATATATCGCTATGTACACGCAGCAGCTGCGTTCAACTACAGGGAGAGAGTCACAACACTGAAGATCAGGATGGAGGCACGCGGCAGCGCCGCTCGGTGTGACTCACACCCGTCTGGAGCCTCAGCGCACACATTGGTCCAGTCTGAACCGCATATCCTGAGTCCTTGCGGAATCTTGTATGCATCGAATAATTATACAGAAGTCATAACGTTGCAGTGACAATTTGGCGAACGAAGCAGTTCCTGTTCCTCACACTGAATGAGATATACGCGCTAATGGTCACCCAGTTTTTCATTAAGACAGCATTGATTGATTGATTGATTGATTGATTGATTGATTGATTGATTGATTGATTGATTGATTGATTGATTGATTGATTGATTGATTGATTGATTGATTGATTGATTGATTGATTGATTGATTGATTGATGTTTAAGGTACCAGAAATACACCCAGGAACGCCGTAGCGGGAGTCTCTGAAATCATTTTGGACAGCGTGCGACTGTTTAATGCGCACCGACTACGGGGACTTCAATCGAGGCCGCGTCGGAATGCGGCCTCAGCGGCCGGGAAACGAAGATGCGACGCAAAGGCCAGTCGTCTTCCATGTCCCTATACGTGCAGAGGACAGGACATTTCTGCAGTTCAATACAGCATGAAGCGGCTGGCATCCTACACGTGCAGAGAGTAGGACATTTCAGCACTTCAATACTGCATGTAACGGCTGGCATACGGAGTCCGAAGCCGGACCACTAACAGACGCCACGCTGCGTGTACAGTTCACCCTCGTTGCAGCCATGGAGGACCATGCTGACACACTGCTTGCGCACCTCCCACGAAGAGTTAGTTCACCAGTTGTCGATGCGAAATATGCGATCGCGGAAAGACTCAACGGAACGATTCAGCGGTTCTCGCATGTCTCTCAGGAGAGCGGTCGCAGAGATATTGGCAGCACGCCACTTCGATACGGCGGCCAAACCCTATCGTCAAACCATATTATATATATATATATATATATATATATATATATATATATATATATATATATATATATATATATATACTTCTTAAAATTCTGCACAACCATATCAGCGCAGGCATCCCGGATTTGGAAGCTGCACTTGCGCTCCCATAGCAAGCTGAGAGCAAGCACGGAACTTTCGCTTATGTCTTTGTCGCAGACTCACGAATCACGTACACTACCGCGATAGTGCACCAGCAAAACAGACGCGTCCCCGCGGAAACGCATCTTTCCGTCACTTGCGCAAGGCCGAATCCATATCTCTCACCACCACGCTATGCATTCCTCCTGATGTCACCCACAAGAAGGACTCGCTAATTGCAGATGCAGACGCGGCACCCATTTTAGCACGTCAGGCGCTCGCAGAAAATGACAACCCTCCAAAGCAAAAATTTATTTCCCCACACTGCGAGAAAGCGCGCGCGTCCTGCTCTCAATCCCTGAGAAATCACAAAACACGCACCAAAAAGAAAGGGGGAGGGGACACCCGCCGCCGCTGATCGTTCACTCATGCGGCCTGGTTTTGGGGAGGGTCGGCAAAGAATACAACGTATTGCAACACGCCTCGACATGTGTGTCTGTGGGGGGAGGGGGGGAGATGTTGCGTGCGTGCGTGTGTGTGTGTTTGTGTGTGTGCGTGTGCGTGTGTGCGTGCGTGCGTGCGTGCGTGCGCGCGTGCGTGCGCGCGCGATGGGTGTGTACTTTCCCAAGCGCAACAAGGCGAGAAATGCACGCGTTTTGTAAGCCCCTATGCGAGTTCCTGCAGAGCGCGCATTGCAGGCACACTCGCACACACAAGAGCCTCCTCGGAGGCCCACAAAAACGGCGCACGGGTAGACCTGCAGGCTTTTGTCTGCGTGCATGGGGCTGCGCAATCGACAACATATATAGGAATCAATACCACCGATGAGGCGCGCATATCCTGAATTTGGTCAATCGGCCCGGATGTGCGAGGGCGGAAGAGAAGAGGGGGCCGTGCCGGGTCGCGCATGCATATGCATTTCCGCGCCGTCACAGCGAGGCGCTCGAGTCGCGCGTCGCAGGACAATGCACTCGCCATTGTTTTGCACTCGGCGACGGCGCACGCGGCATCGATTGATTTAATGCGAGCCTCGCACGGACGCCCTTGTTTGTCGCCGAATTATACATATATATATATATATATATATATATATATATATGTGCGCACTTTGTTTGTCCGTTAGACGTGAGCGTAAGTGAAGGCTTCCTTCCGCTTCTTCGCCGTTTCCTCCTCTTCTTGGAAGGGACGCTCCGCAAACATCGCGCCCTTTAAAGAGACGGGTCGAGGGCGAAATCCGCAGAGGAGGCCAAGTGGTAAACCGAGTAAATGCTTTGATTCCCGCACTGAGCTGATCGCACACGCACGTGGAACAAAGAGGATAACGTGGAACAAAGAAAAAGGTCCGAGCACGCGAATATATATAAAGGTGCCGCTTTGCACGCGTGCGCAATGCTTCAATGGCACGGTGCAGCATATATATACTTTTCGGGTTCTTACGGCCAACACTACGATATAATTATGAGGCACGCCGTAGCGGGAAGAGGAGGGGGGGGTCCGAACATTTTGATCGCCTGGGAATCTTTGAAATGCACCCATTGCGGTCCCCGGGCGTTTTTTGCATTTCGCTCCCATCGAAATGCGGCCACCGTGTCCGGGATTTGATCCCGCGACCTCGTGCTAAGCAGCGCAACGTTATAGCCCATAAGCCACCAAGGCGGGTGGTGTGCAGCAACCAGAATACGTTATTGTTGGCGCTTCTATTGATGAGCAACATCTGATTGATTGACTGATTGATTGATTGATTGATTGATTGATTGATTGATTGATTGATTGATTGATTGATTGATTGATTGATTGATTGATTGATTGATTGATTGATTGATTGATTGATTGATTACGCCGTGGTTGCTTAGTGGCTATAATGTTGCGCCGCTAAGCACGAGGTCGCGGGATCGAATCCTGGCTACGGCGGCCGCATTTCGATGGGGGCGAAATGCGAAAACAACCCTGCACGTTAAAAACCCTAGGTGGCACAAATTTCCCGAGTCCACCACTACGGCGTGCTTCATAATCAGATCGTGTCTTTACCACGTAAAACCCCATAATTTTTTATCGACTGACTGATCGACTGATTGATTGATTGATTGATTGATTGATTGATTGATTGATTGATTGATTGATTGATTGATTGATTGATTGATTGATTGATTGATTGATTGATTATAGTTAACCTCCCTAAGGGGCACTGGGAATATAAAAGACACCGCAGTCGAGGACTCTGGAATAATTCTGGTCACATAAGGTTCCCTCTTAATCTAAGCAGCGTTTTTTTTTTTTTTTTTTTTGATCACCCCCATTAAAATGTGGTTGCCGCGGCAGGAAATCAAACTCAATACCTCGTGCTTTTATGGGGGAAACATGGCCCATACCACTTATAACGCAGACGCCTACTAATCGAACACTGCGGGCAACTATCACGTTAGGCTACAAACTCGTGTGCACCCACTCTGTAACGCCAAATGCGACAGCCTTATCGCGATGTGAAGCTTGGCGAGTCAGGAGGCATAAACGAAAGGCCGACGCGATCTCGAAGTTCAGGTATAGAGTAACTTTCCTTTGCAAAGCGTTAACACATACCATTATTCAAAGAAGCGAATCCGCAAGCAAAGAACTCGAGGAGAAATCTACACACGCCACCGAAACGGCCATATAACTACAGGGTTCAGCGTTTTCTGTTTCAACCGAAAAAGGCACGCCATCTCTTTTCTTTCTTTTTTTTTCCCGGGAATTCCGTTAACCTAAGCTGGTCAGTGGAAGCAAATTTACCAGGGCATTAAGACAGTGTTGCCAATTTGTCACGCGTATATTACTGACGTTTCGAGGCAAAATATTCGTTTACTTCCCTTGTCCACGAGTAAAATTCCTCCTTTTTTTCCGCATGAACAATTTTTTTCAAACTTCAAAATATTTCTAAAGCATCAAAAAAAGATGTTTAATGCGGCGATTAGGAGATACATATGTGAAAAGGCGGCAGCGCAAAGAAACACAGACGGTGATGAGACGACAAGGACGAGCGCTCGTCATTGTCGGCTCGTAAAAAAGATGTTTGTTCGGTTTTACACTTGTATTTTCTTTTTCAAAGTCATTTGAGAGGATCCACACTTATAATCGGTTCCTTAAAAGTGGACCTAAAAAGAAATTTATGAATATATTCGACTATAAAACAACCAAGAGCCACGACCGAGTCCCACATATATGCTCCTGTACAGGCGGGAGCCTGAAGAAGAGTAAAGCTCATTACCCTCGAGTAAAGCTAATGACGGAGATCGCATTTCCCGTCGACACATATATATTCGACATAATCATGGTTCAAACGTGTCGCCAAGTTCAGACAAAGGGCGGAGGGGGAGGTGCGACTCCTAAGTATAGCTATTGAATTGTGTCTGCTGCGCATTCCTGATATGTGTGCAAGACAACAGGAGATAAGCTGGCGAAGCCGTAGTCGAGTGCACTGCCAAGTCCCAGAAAAGTGCACCGCCCATCAAAAACACGGCGGTGCACTTCACGAGACAAGCAAGCGACCGGTCGATTGATTGACCGATTAATTATTTAATTAATTAATTCATGATTGTAAAATAGCGCTCACAAAGACGAGTACAAAAAAGATAGGCGCGCGTAACATGAGACTGACAGATTGAGTCAGTCTCATGTTACGTTAAATTGATTGGTTGATCTTAACGCCGAAAAGGTTGTCAATTGGCCGCCGTGGCCGAGAATCGAACCCGCAACCTCGTGCTCGGCAGCAAAACGCTATAGCAACTGAGTCACCTCGGCGGGCTTAATTAATTAACCAACGCTCCGCGCGCTGAAGAACCGTATAGGGAACTACCACAAGGGAGTGGGAGCACAAATGGAGCGTGTGCTCGCATTATGTCCTCGGGCAGTCGCAAGTGCTAGCGACAGGGCCCCGAGCATGAAGGCTGCCCTCTGCTTAATTCAGAAAACGCGCTGGAGCACGGAATCGGCCACTCATGGTTCTCGTGGCCCTGTGCTGCTCGCACGCTGTCGTGCCTTTCTACTGTATCGCAATGTTCCACGACATATCCGCCATTAATGCTTGGTGTCTGCGCACGGAGCCATGAAAACTGCGAACACCACAGATATGCGGCTGAATAGGCGGAAACAAAAGTAGCAGAAGAAAGCGATATAAAAAAATCTGGGAGTTAACCGCATGCACCCGATCGGACAATGACAATCAGGGCAAAGAAGTTTTCACGATAGAAGAAAAAAAAAAAGATCGAGAGGCCAATGAGATATCATGGCACACGAATATCGAAGGTAAGAAAGATAAAAAGAAAGCGGAGAGAATGGCAATTAACGCAGCAGAAATCGCTGAAAAGGCACAGAAAGTGGGAGGTAAAATCAATACGTGAACTTGCATTATGGAAGCGCGCGCCTGTTGAAGTATTGTTATCTATGGAAAGCCGGCAAGGTACGTAAAAGGTACATTAAGGGCTGGACACAAGATCCGGCCTTTGAAACAGTGGTCACGTACGCGTCCCACATATTTCAGTGACAGAGGCTACCGCCGCGCTGATGAGGCAGCAATTGGGTTTCCATCAAAAAAGTACATATTCCTCTGGCCTAAAGCCAAGGAGCAGCTGTATGAAAAAAAAATGAGAAAGATGACGCGGAATAGCATTTTTTATGTCATTATGTCCAGAATGTATTTCTGTGCGTTACATACAGCGCTGGTACAGGAAAGAAAAGAAAAGAAAGGTACTGCAAGTTGAACCTTTAAGAAAGGATTTCGAGGACACCTAAGCACTTATGAGTTGTGAATGCGAAAGCATTTATGTTCAATTAAACGCTCCTGAGCGGTCCTTCAAGTTTTGCGCTGCGAGTAATGTACCATAGCGGTACGTGGCGCCCTTGCCAGCAAGCAGCAGAAGCATGCGGTGCCGGCCAACACCTCGTGCCACCGACGCCCTGCGCGACAAGAGCCCGCGGAAGCAACAGCGGGCACCAAGGACGCCAGGTGCACGCAGCAGCTGAGCCCACTGGGATATATGTATAACGGACCGCGCGCCGGTACCGAGGAGACAGCGGCATCCTCACGCGCGAATCACGTACTGCTCCGTCGAGGCGCGCTGGTGACGTGGCGTCGCGGCGACGGCCTTTCGATCCCTCACGCAACACCTGGCGCGCTCGCCCCGCAGCTGTTCCGTTTCGCCCGCTCTGCTCTGTGAAGGTGCACTCGTGACGTGGCGTCGCAGCCAATGGGAATTATAGGCGCCGTTTCGCTGCTACAGACGCCGGCTTTATCGCTCAATGGGCCATTTGATGCTTTCTCATCAATGTCTACAAATAACATATGAAAAAAAAAAAGGAGGACGAGGGGGGGGGGGGGGGGCATTCCTTGGGTTCTTGACAAGGCGGTTATTGCTAAGACATGCAACAAACGCGTACTGCTATAGTCTTGGAAATAGTAAGTGCCAAATTTGGTATATGTGATGCGAACGATCCTTTCAAAGGGGCCAAATATACTAATCGCATTCTTTCCCGCCCGCCGTGGTGGCTTAGCGGCTATGGTGTTGCACTGCTAAGCACGAGGTCGCGGGATCGAATCCCTGCCGCGGCGGCCGCACTTCGATGGGGGCGAACTGCAGAAACGCCCGTGTCCCGTGCATTGGGGGCACGTTAAGGATCCCCAGATGGTAAAACTGCCTCATAATTAGATCGCTATTTTTTTTTTCATTCCTTCCAGTCTCAGGTGCAGCGCTGACCACATGCAGGCAAATCAAAATCACTCTCTGCTTGGGGCATGAAATTCGTGTTGTCTTTGGTAGCCGCATTCCTATGGGATCTGAATGGAAATTTTTTTTAAACCTAAGAATAAAAATAGCACGTGTATATAGCACCTCTGCATATGTTACAGATCCAAATAAAGATAGGCAAAATTGACAAAGATTTCTTCACTATATATATATATATATATATATATATATATATATATATATATATATATATATATATATATATTCGTACGGCGCCTCTCGCATGCGAGGTGTAGCACTGCAGTGAGCCTAAAAGCTAGATCGTCCTTTAGTGCCTTACGCTGAAATAAATCAGTAAAATAGATCAAGGCCTGTAGCTTTACCAATTCAAACCAATCGCCATGATTAGCTGCCGATAAAAAAAAACATCTAATTGCGTCAGAAGTTGTGTCGTCGAACTATTCAATTTTCAAGGTGCGCCTATATGGCCGTATGGCATGTGCTCCTGTCCGTGAGCTGAGGTGAAAGCTTGGGCCACGACCTCAGAGATCCGGCGGCGCCCACAGAATTGCGCGTGCCGCCCGATCTCGGATGCCAGACTCGAATGATTTGGTACAGCGCATGATCGACGAAGAAGAGCGCATGCAATGATACACTACGCGAAAAGAAGGCATAAGCACAAAAAGCTTTAGGCGAGCATCTTTGTGCGGTATATAAAAGAAAGACACGCGGAGGATCTTGACAATGCGGACAAACGCAAGCATGGTCATTTTTTGTCCACCCGTACAATATATCCGCCAGAACGGCGAAATTTCTGGCAGGTAGCAAAGATATACAGCGCGAAACAAAAACAACAAAAAAAAAGATGCGCGGGTCTGAAAACACAGACGCGCCGTTCTGTCTCGCGCCCCTAAAAGATAACGGTGAACTAACAATTATAGCGAAAAGCGATAATGCGTCGGTGGTCTGCGCTTAAACGTTATCGCTATAGCTCCAACAACGGCTATTCGTGGGCAACGAACACGCGCCAGCAGATAATATATGCGAGCGCTGTATAATTTACGAGGCAAGAAACGAGAGTGATTCATAACGACGCAGGAATGAAATGACGCGCAAAACACGCGAGGCCCTCAAGCAACAAGCATGGAAGGGAAACAGAATTTCTTCGTTCAGAAGGTAGCTAAGCACGCTAACTAGAGGGTTGAATGATTACTTAAGGCACGATATGTATCTAAGTGCATACTGTTTATTATTTCCGGAGCTAATTCTATCCTCCTCTCCTACCCTCCTTCGACAGTCAGGGTCCCAGAAAGCGACAGATCTCAATGAAGTTCCTGCCCTGAAGCTATTGTTGTGTTCCAGGGCGTCTTGATCAGCAGGTGACGGCTAACTTCATGTGTATACTTCGGTAAACATGGAGACTACACCGAACAAGTCAATGCATTTATCGTATTCGAGACGTGCGTTATAGGAGTCAGGTTGATGACTTCTGACCTCCGAGCTGCGGATGCGGGACGCTGTATTTCTAGCAAGTGGTCATATAAACCCGTGTAGGTGTCCGCGGTCACCGATCGCACGAGAGAACAGGAGAGGGCCCCATTCTGGCACAGGGAAATTCCGGGTTTGCGGATTTTGGTGGTACATCAGACGTGGAATTATGCTAGCGCCGATCCGTTTCGGTATGTTTACTGTAGGTTCCAGAAGTTGGGCCGTTGCGAAAGATGGTTTTCCGGTATTTTTTCTTCTTACTTTCTCGTAGTAACATGTTCAGAAGAACGGTGCAGTCACCTTTGTCTGCCGCGGTAAAGAACTGCCATGGTTGTGTCGTTCCGCAGTATTTTCTTAATTGCTTTCATTTCGTCGTCAGACGACATGGTTCGTCCGCTTTTTGCGTTTATAGGTGGCTCTGTTACTCAGTCTTATTCAGCTCTCGTGTTCTTACTCTTGCATTCGTGAAGCAGTGCCAAGTGCCCGTTTCGTTCCTGTGACTTTCCTGTGTCCTCCTCGACGACTACGGGGAAGCTCGCCGAATAAAATGCTGCTATCTGGGTAAGCTGGAAGACGTAATTACTGCGCACCACTGCGACAAATTGGCGACGCGAACCACTGATGCCTCAGCGATGTTTCGAAATCGTTTCACAACTATAACGCTACATCAAACGAAGACACTGAGTTATGTACACAGGCACTTGACTAGCGAACGAGCAGACGCCACTGTATTAGGCATCAGAGAAGCGAAGCTGGGATCCCTCGACGAATATAAGTATTTCATTTAGCTGTCGTGTATTGCTATAACATCTCGCAATATTCGAGATAAAATAAAGGAAAACGCGCGAACTGTGCAATCGCAGACGAGTTATATATGCCTAGAGGCAATACCGTCGTTAGATCTCTGTTGTACAGAATATCATTTTAAAAAATAAAGGTCCGATGTCCCTAGCGTATCTTCCGCTGTGACGTCAAACGGTTTTGCGTGTTTAAACCGGCTATATTCTCCGTACATATATGTCTTGGTGTCGCTGGTTTTACGATGAAAAATGAACGTATGGGCAAATTTTGCATTAGTAATCCTGACACCAGCCAAAGGTAATATTTTAGCGTGAAACAAAGCGCTTTTTTTGTTTTTCAGTCGGCCTAGCATTTATATTAGAAGAGCAAAGTCATTTAGCTGTGAGCGGACTACAGCTGGCGCCGCTCTCTTTCAGAGGTGACGGGCAGCTGCACTGCTTTCTTGTGGGTGGAGCTCACACGACGTTATGAGGTTGCCGCGTAACATATACGTGCCGATACCATCCACACAGAGCCTTTATTATTATTATTATTATTATTATTATTATTATTATTATTATTATATTATTATTATTATTATTAATTATTCCCGTGGGCATTTTCTTGGAACTCTCTGCATTGGGTTCAACGTTGTTGCAGTATAGTTCAACACAGAAAGCAACGTTCTGCCTGGTAACGGACTGCGCAAATGACTCAAAGCTCTCTTGCGAACAAACTAGTGTTCAGCACGCTTATCTGCATTTCGAGTCGTCAATGCAATCCTAAACCACGCGTGTTGCGCTTTCCTCGCGCGACGGCCCTTCTCCCTAGCTCAATGCGTGTGCTCCCTAGTACTGTTGACTGCCCGATTACGGCAGCTTACGGCGAAACGCGCCGGATTAGATAACGAACGCTGTAAGACAGTCCACCCGAGAGATTATAGCGGCGGAACAAAAATGCAGCTCGGGGCCACGATCCGCGATGATGCGAGATGGGGCCTGCCTATCGAGCGTACGAGAGAACGCCGCCGCTTATCACCAGCGAGGCTTGGATATCACTCTACGCACACAAAGGGTGGCAAACATGCGAAATCTCATCGGCCGGCGATAGTAGCGGTCGCATCTCCACACGCGCGGCAGAGAGCCGACGGGCTAGCTGGCGTAGCTGGCGTAGCCAGCCAGCGCCAGCCACCGCCACAGGTTACAGTGACCGAACGCACAGTCGCCAGTCCACCCGATTTTGAAGCCCGCGAGAGAGAAATTTGGCTCTCAACTCACTTGTAATGGACAGCATAGCTTCGCTGGGTTCTTCGTTTGGAGACGTACGACATTGTCAGCGTCGCCGCAGCCGGGAAACTCCGCACATTCCGTACTTTGGCAGCTTGACCGGTCCCCTCGGCTAACAGGAGGCAGCCATGTTTGGTAGAATACGCAAAGGCGGCGCGCCCCTACGCAACATGCAGCCAATTGTACAGGAGGCGCTGGTTGCACACTCCTCGTTTGCTGCTGTTAATGTTGTTTGTCGTGCGTAGCCAATCTCGAAGGCTGCCTATTTGCAATAACCATCCGAGGCCCACTCGCGGTGCGTCGCCAAATCATGAAGGCCATGTATTTTTGTTGCTAGTTGAATCTCTTCGCAATAGGTGGCGCAACCAGACGGCAGCTGTTTTGGTTTCGAAACGTTGCGCACGCGTTGCCGGCTTTCAAGCGATGACTTTGTTTACACTCTCACGTGGCGTGCGCAGATTGCGCTTACTCAAACGCGACCTGTGCAGGCAGACAAAACAGGCACCGCTCGCTTCTGCAACGCACTCCGCCTCTGGTAACTTCTTTCGCTCGCTCGCTAGCTTGTTCGTTCGTTCGTTGCAAGAACATTCGTTTACATCGGAGGGTCGACGTACAAACATATCAACATAATTCACGCTTGTACGACAAAAAATGAAGTGCAGACCTTCATTAACTTAACGTAATGAAGAGCACTTCAATGCATCTGTCCCAGCTTATATAACATTAACTTTAAGGGATGGTCTAAGTAGGACGATATGTATGGTACATTTTCTGAAAAGGATTTTCAAAAACTCGATAGTTCGAAAAAAAATACACATTAATAGTTCTGCCTCAAGAACAGATATCGTGGTTCTGTAAACGGCATCCATTAGGTCATCCAAAGAGGACAAATTTGACATGTGAATTTATGTCTTAAGTGAATCTGTTGCATTGTGTGCAAGGGTTCTGCAAAAGCTGTATTTTCATATTACTAATTTTTTTTTTTAGATTCATGTGTAACATAACAATTTTGACCGCTTTAGATTACTATTAGATGCAATTCACAGAATTGTGATATCATGTTTCAATGCTGAGTTAGAGTTGTAAACTTGATAGTTTCGTTCTCGTAACATTCTTTTTTTTTTTTTTCACTCTTCATAAAACATTGACGACCTAAATCAGAAATGCGAAACCAACAGGCACTAAATTTCAGTTTTTCTTTTAAATGCAACAAACCTCGTGGAATTTGGTGCAGTGGTTGCCGAGCAAAACGAATTCTCCTTTTACATGTATTTAGGTAGAAGCAACCGAGCTAAAGCTTCCTCTTAAAGGGACAGTGGTAGCGAACTGTCGTGCGCATGAGCTAGCACAATAAGTTATTCGTTCAGCGAATCGAATAAAAACCGGTTATCAATCCAGCTTCCGCTCAACTTGGAGGCTTTTGTATTCACTACGAGCCGATATCAAAAGGCATTACCCTGGAGTTGAAAGGATAGTTGTGGTGAACCGTTGTGCGCGTGAGCTAGCACAAGTTATTCATTCAACGAATCGAATAAAAGATAGCTATCAATCCAGCTTCCGTTTAACTTAGAGGCTTCTGTATTCACTAAGGCTAACAGGAGAGCTATACTCGCGGACAACTTTCTGTGGCAATGAAGGGAAAGCTACGGAAGCAACGCGCGCAGAAGAGAGAGAGCTTCTGAAAAGAGTCCCGTGTTTCCATCCACGTTACTTTGACCTCGGGAAGAGAAAATATAAACACCTTATTAGCAGCAGTTAAACAGGGCAAAACACACGACTGAATGTAAAAGTTTACTTATTTTCTGGCTTTTCCCTACCGCGTCTGGGCAAATGCGAAACCCTCGCACGTGGTAGCTGCATCGATTCGGCGTCTTTTCCGAGCAACCAAAAGCACTGTCAGACGCTGGCGGACGGACTACTTGGCGTCGTAACACATGTGCAACAGCCACGCTCCCGTAGCTTTCCCTGCATTGCCACAGAAAGTTGTCCGCGAGGGTAGCGTCCTCTTTCGTTTGCTTTCCACTGTGAGCACATTCGCTACAGACAATCCACTGCATGGTGAATTATACATGGTCTTGAAGCAGGACCAAAAACACACTGGGACCGATCGGGGCAAGAGAATCGTTATATATATATATATATATATTCCATAATTCGAGTAAGAAAGTGTCCGTAAGCGCTTGCGTGTCTCGGTTGTTTCTCTGCACTTCAATACCGTGATTATCTACCATACAGCCTAGCTGCACACACTTCTGTAACAGATTATAGTCATCGCACATCGCAGCACGTTCATATGAAAGGCTCTTATACAGTGAGAAGAACGGCCCGCTTTTTCTTCTTCTTTGTTTGGCTTTCCAAAAGTCCATGCCTCCATTAATCACCGAATAGCGCAAGGTAAACAGACTTACAAAGAAGAAACTAGACCATAACAAAGCTTGCAAAGAAGAAACTAGAATATAACAAAGCTCACCAGGAGAGCGATTGGCCGAAAGGCGGCTCAAAGCAGGCGGGAAATGGGGCGCCGAAACATCGGTTTGGCGGCGAATCCCTCTCTGGCAGCGAGCACGATGGCTTGCGGAACGGCGAGGAGAATAGCGTTTACATGAAGGTACGGTTAAGTCCTCTCGGAGCCACTCCAAGCCGGCGGCTCCACTTTCCTATGCACCGAACCACAGCGACGATGCACGGGTCTCTCGACGAAGAGGGATTTCGGACACGTGCCAGGTGGTTTCGCAAAGAACGGCCAGAAACGAACACAGCAAACCGCACTAACAAGGCTATCAAGAGTCAAAAGCAGGAGACAATGCCGCCGAGAGTACGTACGAGAATACCGAGGCAAGAAAAATAAAGAACGCTGTTCGCTCGAGGGCCAATTACAGAGGAGAGAAAAGAAGCAGATATACGGCAGTACCGTCTGAAAAGAAACATCGAAGACGGTGAGGTGGGGAGAAAAAAAAAAAAACGGTGCCAATCTAGACCAGGAGGATTTCGATGAATGCCTGCAATCCGATGTAATTTCTTTGGTGCTTCTTCTTTCCGGTAGGCGAGACTTAGCCGCCAAGTTCTTTCGCGCGCGAGCACGAGCCAGTCTTTCGACAAAAAGGCGGTTCTCGGAGAACGCCGACGAAATGGAAGTGCTGCCAGTAAAGCTGTACTTCCGTACAGGTCGCCTCAGCACTTACTTAAAATTAAAATGCCATTCTCGATTCAAGTATAAGTGTGATGCCCATGGAAGAGCGAAATCAGAAATAAAGTTTAAATTACGGGGTTTAACGTCCTGACACTCGGTACAATGAGTTCTGGGGGCGGGGGGGGGCACCTTATTGGAGGACTGCCATGAGTAACTACTTAAGAGCAAAAAACGAAATCAGGAAAGAAACAATTTACGATAACTCAAAGGGAAGCTCATTACTTTTCGAAGCGAAATCCGAATGCCTTAGAACACGCACCTATAAAGCGAGATATAAGAAGGAAGAAGAAGCGTGTGTTTGCTGCGGTAAAGTTAGGGAAACGATGGAGCATGTTTGATTAGAATGTGAAGATATCTGCCCAGCGGTCGATTTAGGCACCACTGGCTTCCTTGAAACCCTTGGGTTCAGAGAGAGCAGGGGGAAAGTATACATGTCCGCAATAGAGACCAGTAAGAGGCGATTAGAAGATTGATGGAAGTAGGGAAATGACAAAAAACGGAGACGTACAAAAACAAAGTTCTCCATAGGGGGTCAGAAAATTTGGTTATGGGAATTCATCGTGGGTTTTCTTTTCGAAACAGGTTTTTCTAGGTTTTTTAACTCAGGTAGGACATTAAGGAAGTATAATAGCAAGAGCTTGGTGGCGCAACCCACCGTCCCATTCTAAAGGGGACGCTCATAACATCCATCCACCCATCCTTGCATGGCGCTGCAAGTGTCAGGAAGCAGAGAAAGCTTAAAATGGTGATGTTGGGCTGCTAAGCAAGAGGCCGCAGGATCGAATGCCGGCCACGGCGGCCGTATTTCGATGGGGGCGAAATGCGAAAACACCCGTGTGCTTAAATTTAGGTGCACGTTAAAGAACCCCAGCTTGTCCAAACTTCCGGAGTGCCCCACTACGGCTTGCCTCATAATCAGATCGTGGTTTTGGCCCGTAAAACCTTATAATTTCAAAGCTTAAAATGGCCTGCAGTTCCCTGCGCCAACTTTCCAAGGAGAGATGCGGCAAGGCAAAATAAGACAACACTTCCGCACTATAGCACGTCGCAGTTTGCTGGCACGTCGTCACTTCCAAACCTGTTCCATCGGAATACTGGCAACATAGGTTGTTATAACTGCCGCCGCTCGCTATGCCCCTTCACAAATGTCGGAGCAGCCCAGATTTCTATTTAGTATCGAGGGCATATCTCCATTGGATAAGCGCAGGCTTTCAAATCAGTGCTGGTATTTGATGTTGCAACGATGACTACGACCGTATCGCTCCGGTATCTTTCATCTTTAAGGAGCACTATAATTATACAAAATGCTCCGCGTGCGCAGCTTAGCGGGCTGCCTCTCTATCTGCCTCGGTTCCTTCACCTATCTATCCATCCATCTATCCGTCTGTCCATCGACCCATCTATTTATCTACGAGGACAACATCACGGTAACCACTTCATCGCGTTATCCAGATTGCGAGATATGGCATTTATAGAGTTTCGGGCTTCTTCAACAAGGTTTGAGGACGGGTAAACAGTAATTGCTCCAGCGCGTCGTACCAACATGAATTAACGTTTCCTACTGGCCCCTCGATCCAGAATCGATAGTCCTGGATATGCCAGACAACTTTCTAAAACCTAACTCTTCTGAAAAGAAGGTCATGAGAGGTACAAAGTCACCGCTGTGTGAACTCGGCTAAAATTCGCATCATATTATGAGGTCTAACGTCCCGAACCAAAACTGAGGCTATCAAAGACGCCCCGGATTAATTTAAGACCACTGGTGTTATAACGTGCACTCTCAATCTAAGCACACGAGCGTTTCTTCCCTGCACTGCCCACATCGGAAAGCGGCCGGAAATCGGACCTTCGACGTCATGCTCATGCAGCTGAGCGTCACATATTTACTGAGCCGACACGGTGCGCCCGGTGGGGATTCGGGATCAAACGCAAGCAAACGATATCCTGGTAGATATTCAGACAACCCAGGCGGCACGTCAGGTTGGGCCAACGTTGGAAACATATTGGCACTTCTTGGCCCAATGACGGCCTAAGATTAACAGCGTGGTTCCAATATTGGCAGTGCCATTCTGATTCCTGGCCCAATGATGGCCTAAGGTTAACAGCGTGGCGCCAATATTGGCTGTGCCATTCTGATAGAGATCCAACGTTGGCCCACATTACACAGTCAGTAAACAATATTGGCTGTGCCATTCTGATAGAGATCCAATGTTGGCCCAGTTTACACAGTCAGTAAACAATATTGGCACTGCCGTTCAACAAGGCGGGAATTATTGGAACGACTTTCGTATGGATTTGCCAATATGGGTTACTAGTTGGCTTTCTTTGGAGGACATTGGCCCGTAATAAGCCAATTTTCGCCTTGTCGGCTTTTAGTGCTCTACGAATTGCTGAGATTGAACAACGTGTTTTGAAAAGTAACGCACTGATCACAGGCACACTGCGCAGGAACCAGAAATATGTTCTCCCATGTCAACTCCATGAATGGTACACCGCCATTTTTGCACTTCTTCTTTACCGAAATGCGTCCCCTAAAGAGAAAAGCCAGTGTACCACGTAGCAAGCAGGGGAAGTCGCATAAATTTAGCCGCTGCTTTATTGATCGTGAATAAGAACATGAGCTTTCCATAAGAAGCAACGGTATTGCGAATTTGCCTGCGATTGTATATTTTGCATGTACGCTCCGCGGCTTTGGTGGGTCAGGATTCTGAGGAGAATCGAGAATTACAGTGCCTCAGAGCTGATGGAACCGTTTTATATTGCATCGAGATGGAGCGCATATGTATTAGTGAAACTTTTGTTTGTTTGTTTAGCATGCATGGCATGTTGCGGCGACATAATCATCATGCTCCTATTCTGATATATTTGTTTGTTCGTGCATGTGTAGCAAGCTCCTTGTGTGAAAGCCCCTGACAGAAAGAAAAAATTAATTGCACTTTTTGGCATTTGCGTGTCAACAACCTGTTGCCTTTGCCTTTAGTAGGCACGGCGCATTCCGGATTTTTTTTTTTCGGCCTAGCTTTCCGTCTTTAGCCCTCCCTTGCCTCTCGCCCACGCTCCCAGGTGAGCCTGGTCAATGCTATCAGTCAAGCGTTCAGACAGCCATAAGCTGCTGTGTCGAATTGGGTGCTCTCGGAAGCATGGGGGAAAGCAGCGGGGTCACTATTGTCCTCCTTGTCGCCCTCCGTCGCTGTCACCCCAAAACGCGGTCGGGCTAGGTCCAGCGGGGGAAAGTGGCGTTTACGCCGTATTCTTCGTTCACCCTTTCCTTTCACTCTTTCCTTCTATGCGTCGCTAGCACGCCGACTGGGTGCAACACCGCCTGAGTGCTTGCCGTCTTGTCCGTTCTTGCCAGCGCACTCCTCTCGTGAAAAATGCTCGCTTGCGGTCGTCATTCCTACTGAGAAGCCTACATCTTGAAATACGCAGCAATGTCGCCACGAATTTTTGTGAGTGTTAGAATTAATATAGAAAAAGTCGGCGCTCGTGGCCACCGTCTTCGATGTGGGATGAACTCGGATACAAAGAAGCATGGATCTTACAATGGTGAGTGCATTTGTTTTCCGCATGTTACAAGTTTTATAAGGAGCAATATAGCAATATCTCCCAAGTTATATCACCCAAGCAATATCACGCGGTATATATATTACTGAAACAGGCCTGGCTAATGTAGAGTGCCTGTAATTACATAGCTCTTTTCGTTTGCAGCCTTTGAATAGTGCCCGGAGTAGAACCACGTGTAAATCTCTGTGAATTTCACCCAAATTCCAGGACTATGATTTTATCAAGCCACGCGCGCGGCCTGATCCTGCTAGTGATACCGAGGAACCACGCTTCTTCTCACTGTTATAGGTCAAGCATCATTTCCAGCCGACAGTATTTCTTTCTTTTCGTATAATAAATGCCTCTCTTACTAGTGTTTCCTGACGGAACTTCTCGGTTTCCACATTAAAAATTTCGCACGAAGGCCGCATTGTGTCTACACAGTCTGAAACTAGGCTTTTTGTGCGGTAGCAGGTTTTGCTGCAATTTTTTTAATTATAAAGTGCTAGGCTGACTAGGTGTGGGCTGTAAACAAAGCGGACGGATCCTGCGCATTTTATGTCTGTTCTAAATATTACGTTACACCTTGTACAAGGTATGCCATATATGTCGAAATATTAAGAAGTGTTACCTGACAAATCTCTTGCAAGAAAGTTTCTTGATTCACCCCTTCGAACTCTCTGCTCAGACTTATAATATTGTTGCAGTATGGCGATTTTTCAAATGAAAACGCTGCCATATACATTTGTCATACCAACATCTCTGATAATGTTTCTTTTTATTTTACAGTGCAAGCATTTCCTCCAAGTAATGGTGAAGTCGCTATGGGATATGGTAGCAATATCAACGAAACCACCGCGTTATCGTGGTCCTCGGCGGCCTGATCAGCCCGCTGTCATCCAAGCACTGACAAACCTGCCTACCGACGTCAGCTCCCTGCCCTGAAACCCCTGGCCAGCCCACCGTCCTCGGCACCTTGCCCAATTCCTATCCTGAGGGCAATGCCTGTAAATAAACTGTTTGAAGATATCCGAGCGTCACCCATCTAGGTCCACGGAAAATGCCTGTTTGTGAAAATTTATTCGCAAATAAACTGTCATAAACATCAATTTCAGTATTCTTTTATTATTTGCAAGCATATATGACTTCTGCTTCTTGACATCTTTTTGTCGAGCTTTCCTAGCTACTATTGAGGAAGACGGTAAGGGGACAATTGCTACAAAAAATGCCGCTAGCAAAAGGTTTGCGGTAAAAATGTGTGCGTGCTCTAAAGCCAGCATATCTAGAATATTCGTCATGCAAAGGGCATTGGCTCAAAGCTGGCATTAATAATGGCAATGATGTGGCTCAACACTGGTCCTACGCTGGCAGCACGATGGCTGGTGCATTGGCATAACATTGGTCCAATCTTGGCTTTAACGCTGGTCCTACGATGGCTGCTGCATTGGGATAACATTGGTCCAATCTTGGCTTTAACGCTGGTCCTACGCTGGCAGCACAGTGGCTGCTGCATTGGCATAACATTGGTCCAATCTTGGCTTTAACGCTGGGCCAGCATTGGATTGTGTTGCACTTTGCCAATATGCCAACATTGGTCCAACATTGGTACCAATTTCTGCCAGCATTGGGCCATGGTTGGACCATTGCTGGTGTGCTGCCTGGGAAAGAAGTGGCAATGGACAGGTTACGTAATGCTCAGAACAGATGACGTTATATAACGCACTAACAAAACGGGTGCCGAGAGATGGAAAACGCAGCTGAAGGCTGGCAGTGATCATGACGAGGTGCTTGCTGGCAATAAAGTATCATCATCGCGCGAAGAAAAACGTAGTTAGAAACGAGAGTGCTATGCTGAGCAATGTTGAATCCATCCATGTTGTCGAATTCCACCACGTTGCCGTTTTGAGCCAATCAGAGGAGTCATAGCGGCCCTTCAGGCCAGTCATAAATGACACTATGGCACAGCTGCACAGTTTCAGCGAGAGTGGCAGTCAATGTGTGCTAGCCGAGGCTCTTAAACTACATCTTGCGATAGCGCCGGCAAAAAGCGCAGATCCACCGACTGCAAGAATGTGTCATGTGACAGTATTGTTATATGTTAATTATGCGACGGTAAGTTTACTTATGCAACTTCCCTAGTTATACGCTCAAGATGAGTTCGTGGTTTTTGCAGTGAATTAGTGAGCAATACGCTTGCTGAGCGCTGTATCTAAGAGCTGTGATATGGGCGGTACACAACTGCATCATCGGTTACACTACACAGCAGCTGTACGCGTGGAACAGTATATCCGTGTTCCTATATACGTGGTCAATTTCACGTCTGCGTTCGCTAACTTGTTGCCTTCGGTAACGCGACAGCACAAACAGTAGCCAATCAAACAACATCACTCTGCTTGTTTTCGTGGGAGGGCCTCTCGCATTTGGTTGAACGCGTACGCGAGAAACTGATACGTGACTGATACGCATGTTTCCCTTCCGCAGGAAAACAGCCGCGACCTGCCTCGAGCCGAGGCGGGTCACGTACGAGACGAAAGAAAAAGAGGGCAGAAAATAATGGCGCCCCGAGTATCGAAGGCTGCGGTTCATCTTTACCTTTGCGCATAAGCCGCCACTGGCTGGTGGAACGAAACCCAAACAAAAACGATACAGAAGATACAGAACGAGAAAGCGTGCATCCACTGCCAAACATACACTAGCGTCTCGGACAATGCAGTATTTCTATGGGGGTGTTCGAGCATTCGGTGTCTCGGACACCAATCGAATATACATGCATATTCTAACTGAATAATTGTATCCGAGAAAGGGAGGGAGAGAGAGAGAGAGAGAGAGTTGGGGAGAGTGTGTCTGTGTGTGTGTGTGTGCGCGCGTCCGTGCAAGGGGATTGGAGGGGCTCGATTTCTTTTTCAGATACAGCCAAACGACCATAACAGATAAATGAAGCAAGAGAAATCATAGGGGAAATAAATCATGTGTAATTGAAATGTAGAAAAAGTACGAAAAAGGAAAATTAAAACCCACGAAAAGACAACTTGCCGTCAGTGGGAGCCTTGTGATTGCATTTGTATATTGCAACTCTGTCTGGGAACTCGTCAGCACATTTACAGCAATTACTTCGAAGTTTGAGTATTCTGTCCAATCACAGCTGTCCAGTGTACAGCCGCCTGTGCTTCATGAGGTGGCATACTCTGCTTGCTTCCATTCGCTACACCTCGTCGGCACGTACACAACATGCTCGAATTTTCTCTCTCTTTTCTTTTAATTTGAAAGCGACTATGATAATCAAAGGGTGCCTGCCACAGAGTCGGCCCGATACAGTTAGTCGGCCCCATTGTACAACGACATATCGGAAGCGAGGTACACGATTATTTATTTATTTATTTATTTATTTATTTATTTATTTATTTATTTATTTATTTATTTATTTATTTATTTATTTATTTATTTTTTCAGAAAACTACGTACGCCCAAAGGGCCTTATTCTAATGGGGGTACATTTCGAACAATACAAGTACGATGTGAAAGCAGGGTTGGAAAAGCATGAAACCAAAACTAAACGAGATAAATAGGAACTGCATAAAGGTACACCAAGCATACTTTTCATACATGAGTAATAAAAAAAAGAAATGCATGCATGTCTATGCTGATAACACTTTCCGTGCCGTGATCAAGAATCATGAAGATGTTAATGTGGCGTTTAAGTATAGTGGTGGGGAACGAGGTATCGGATGGAGTTACTAAAGGGCACGCGGGAATAAAAGGATGATTTGTATCTCTCGAATTTTCTTGCTGTTGTATTTCCGTGGTGATTGGTACTTCGCGCGCGCGCGCGTGCGTGCGTGCGTGCGTGCGTGCGTGCGTGCGTGCGTGCGTGCGTGCGTGTGCGTGCGTGCGTGCGTGTGCGTGCGTGTGTGTGTGTGTGTTTGTCGATTGGTGTGGACGTTACCACGATATATCTTGTTAAGGTTAAGGTAACGACGGTACGAACTTGTAGCAAAACGAGCAGCACGATTCTGAATGGCCTCTCACTTATTAATTAGCATATTAGCGTCAGGATCCCATTCATTTGCCGGATGTTCCAAAATGGGTCGCACAATCCTTGGGTGTAAAGCGCAGTTTTTACATTCTGAGGTTCAGGTGCACTTACAAGAGCGCAGGAATTTGTTCCTCGAGTCATGCGGAGCGCGACGTGCCCGGTACAACCGCTCTAACGACAGGACAGTCGGAGGCCAGAACGTGCAGCGCGCCTTTGGTATATAGTCACAGCCAGCATGAGCAAGCTGATCGAGCATGTAAACGTTCTGCTTTTATTTCCAGCACATTTTCTCCTCACCTGCGGTTACATAGGTGCAGAACGAGACGAGCGCAATGGCGCCCTGCAGCTTGGAGGCAACGTAGGCTAATACAATCGGCTCCCATTAATTCGACCTCGGCCAACTAGACATTTCTCTCAATTCGAATGCACTCCGTGGAAAGTCCTGGCGAGAATGTATAGATTGCTACGGACGGAAAACTCGTTTAATTCGAACGCAAATTTCGGTTAATTTTATATGTGTATGACTGCAATGATCGGAACGGATCGAGGGAGATAAAAAAGAGCTTGTCTTTCTCGCGGTCTCCACGAAAAATGCGCAGCTGCTGTACAAAGCATCGAATCAGATGACGTTATGCGCGTAGACTATACTCAAAGAGTGAGGCAAATACACTGAAGCAGCGCACTTAAATCTGACACGTTCACGCACACATGAAAAGGACATACACAGGCGCTGCTTCAATATCATGGCTCACCAAACTATAGCCCATCAGTATCTATTAAGCACGAGACGAAAGCAAAGCGCACAAGCCGAGTACAATGGCAATGCACGAGAGACCGCAAGCCATATATGGCTTGCATTCCAGGGCGCCGTTGGTCTATAGACCAACAGCGCCCTGGAATGTTATTCTTGAGACACTTTCAAATTCCGCCACATCGTCGAATTCCGCCATCATATCAGCAGCTTTAATTGACTTGCAAGGCAGTTGCGCCATCTATGATTGGTTTAAAGCACGAACGTGGCGAATGTTGACAATATGGCGGAACCGTGTCAAGCAGAACAGCTTTCATGGTTACACGCAGGCTGACTAAACGTCTGGTCATCGCACGCTGGTAGAGCGGGCGCCTATTGTTAATTTTTTAACATGATGACGCTGACAACGAGGTAACGCGCCGAAAATCTTTTCTATTGGCGACCCGCCGTAAAGACGGATAAAGAAAATGGGGATGCGTTCAGTGGAGGCATCTTAAATGTAATGTCAAGAAGCGTTGCGAGGCAGCAAGACACACATGCGAGTTGCCTGGCACTCAATAGTTTCGCTGCGTTGTTCAGCAGAAGTTAGAGAGTGGTTAGAAATCGTTACCTTCGTTAGTGGTCGCCGAAAAACAGTACAGGTGTAAGAACCTCAGCAGCTGTACTTCGCCGATGAGTACGGCGCCACAAGCACTGCCAGCCGAGAACGGAGTGAACAAGGACAGTGAAATACATATACTTCCCCGCAACAAGCACTCCGGGAAACGAATGAAATATATAGCTCGCATTTTTAAGCACCCGAACAACAGCTGCTGCAAACCGCGAGCTAGCTTTGCGGGATCGTCCAGATAGTAACGGTTTATGAGAGAGCGCGCCCGTTCTATCGCCCTCCTCTTGCTTTTACTGTCTTGGCTCTGCGGTATACGGCTATTATGGCCCACAGTTAAAACAGAGAGCAAAATACTGCCCCTCTCTGATTCATTCCGCGCAGGCAGCGGGGAAAGAAAAATAAACACGAAACGGTAGAAGATCTTTTTCACGTCTGTGATGTTGACAAGCGCAGAAAAGCAATCCCTCAATTTTCGGCCGAGTTATAAATCCGCAGTGACACTTTTCAATCTCTTGCTGTTTTCTCCAGCTAGTATATCGTTCAGAAACTTCTAAATCAAGAGCGCGATTTCAGCCGGAAGGGACGTTGGAAACAACACGACACCGATATGTACAGTGAGGTGCGTGCACGAGGGAACCGCGGCTCGCCACAACCCCGACAAGCGGAAAGCGAGGGAGAGACCGTCAAAACAAGTTCAGTGCGAGAGAAACGGAATGTGTCATAACAAGGAAGGGAGGAATGAAGAACACGGATGATTGAATGCGCGTCGGCAGCACCTGCGCGTTTCCTTCAAATAGACGCCGCGCCTGCACCACGTGTTTGTGTGTGTGCGCACATCCATACAGATATGTGAGCAATCGTGAAGTGGGGAAGAGACTTGGAAAGGAGAAAGGCATTGGTACAGCATGTCATCAAAATCGGCTGAAATCGCTTACCAGTACAGCCCTATATGGACGTCGAAGTATTGTTTGTCAGTATATAGTTTACAGCACGGGAGGAGCCAAAGGCATAATAAAGTTTGTATTATTTCTCTTTCCCTGTCAGATGCAGAAGTTCCAGCGCAGAAAACGAAACGCGAAACCCAACACCCACCGAGCACATCGGTCTTACTTACACAAACGCTGTTGTTGCGCGGAAGCAAGGCTACAATTTTTCATCCGTTCCTGCGACCTCGGCCCCTTTTACAAGCGATCCCAATGTTCGCCGGGGCCTTTCCATTAACCTTTGTTTAACCTTTGACATTCCAGCGTTCATCTCCGTTCTCGTCTTTGTTTATTTTTAATTCAAATCTTGAAAAACTGCCTGTACCCCAAGATGTCACCGACCTGTACCCCGAGATATGTCACCAACACAGGTCTTGGCAGAGGTAACGTCAATAAAAGTTGTTGTTTTTCTCTCAATGTTTGCAGGGCGACATTCCCAGTCAAGGCTGCTCGCGCTACCTGTGGGTGAGCCCGTGACAAGAGACTCCGCGAGACCTTATATAATGTCACGCCGCTGCTGCTGCAGCAGCAGCTTATTTTTATGTCCACTGGCAAGACGAAGCCCACCTAATTTTCTACCGCCCTCAACCGCGCTTCCCTTCCATTGGCACCCATTCTGTAACTGCGATGGTCCACCGGTTCTCTACCCTACGCATTATACATGGCCTGCCCAGCTCCATTTGTTTTTGTCTTAATGTCAACTAGAATATCGGCTATCCCCATTTGCTCTCTGATCCAGACCGCTCTCTTCCTGTCTCTTTACGTTACCCGTAACATTTTTCCTTCCATCCCTCTTTGGGCGGTCCTTAACTTGTTCTCGAGCTTCTTTGTCAGTCTCCAAGTTTCTGCCCCCTATGTTAGTGCCGGTAGAATGCAATGATTGCACACTTTTTTTTTTTTTCGTGCTACAGTGGTACGCTGCCAGTCAGGATTTGGTAATCCCTGCCATATGCACACCAACCCATTTTTATTCGTCTGTAAATTTCCTTCCTATGATCAGGGTCCCCTATGTGTAATTGACCTAGACATTATAACACGCACTACCATTAATCCTTTCCAAAATTAACTTGGAAGCGTTTATGAAAACTATCATCCCGGACATTAAGTAGGTACGTAGCATGCGGAACTGTATATGCATTTGGTTTAAGCGCAATATTGCCGTCAGCTTTCGCGAAAATTGATACTAATTTAATCTAGACCGCTAAGTAGCCGCAAACGATGAAACCCACCCGTGAAGTGTGTTTCGAGTATACCGCGAGATGGGGGCATTAAAGTACAGGGCGTACAGCATCAACATGGCCATACGCTACCAGATCAGGTAACCTGTTCTGGAAGTAAAGTTGAAACTGACACACGATGTTATATGCCTTCGTATCTGTGTTTAGGCCAAGAAACGCGGTTTTTTACAAGAAACGTGAGCAGAGAGACGGCTATACTTTCTCCCCACACTTAAAAAAAAAAAAAAAGATACGTTTTCTATTTCGCTTTCGTAACGCACCAGCCGGCAATAAGAGCCCACTCGAAAAGCGATGTCCCTCAGCTGTTATCGAGCATGCGGAAGCTATAGAAAACGACGGCAGCATCCGTACCCTAGGAATACAAGGAACGCCTAAACGCGATTTTCAAGTTCATTCTTCCGTCTTACCCAAGGAGTAAGGTATACAGGCCTCACAGACTACGGGAGCGGTTGCTCTTTGCAAGCGCAGGCCGAACAGAGGGACGACCTAGGCGCTGCGGAATGTGCGGGGGGTCGTACAACTGAGCGTTGCTATACGTGTGGGCGACGGGGCAGCTACGGTCCGACAGCGCAGCGTTCGGACCCCGGTTCGGACTCGCGCGGCCACCGCTCCGCCGCGATGATCACTCATTCGCACCAGAAGAATGCAAGTATAAAAATTCATCTTGAACAATGGGTGGGATCTAGTCACGGAGAGGATAGAACTGGTCTCCTAAGCGCGCCGCGGATGTTTCGCGAAAATCCGGAGACTAGCGCACATCGAAAACACGACAAAAATAAAAAAGAAAGAAATATCGACCACGGCAGCCTCACCTATATATACCACAAAACTTCACTGAAACTTCTCACACGTCAGAGGCCTACGCAAGCCAGCGCGCAGCTCGAGAGGGAGGGAAGTGGGCCCCATGCAGTGCAGCCTATATATACAGTGTATACAAAAGGCAACCACGACAGCCATCCGCGTCGAACCTTATACTCCAACGGGTTTCGCGTCGTACGGTACCTTTCGTCTACATGGACTGATAAATTTATCACAGGCCAAACAGTCACAATCAATTCATTTGAGGAGAAAAACAAAATTCCTCATTTTGATCCCTACTAATCATCGTTATGATTACCAACGAAGAGCCAAAAATCGTAATAAAACCTTTTTTTTTCATTAAATATTCACACAAGTCTGTTATGAAACAACCACGCTACGCAGCGATGCTGCTTTTTTGTTGTTGTTTTACTGCGAGGGATACAAGCCCGTGCTCGCAAAAAAACTTTGCCCCAAAGGAACTCTTATACACAGCAATCGCGACTGCACGGAAACAAATTAAACATGCAGCAGCGACGCCAAGAGGGGGGAAGCTGCGGATGTATTATTGCAGCGGCGTACTTGCTACAGGGAAGAAGCCTGACGACAGCGCGCCGCCACACGCTTCTGCATTATTCAGAACCGCCGCCATGAAAAAGCAAAGAAAAAAAAAAGAGCTCACACGACGTGAAGCACTTCATTCCCGCTGGCATCTCCAGAACATCTCAAGCCCAAAAAATAGATACCAAGTGAAAGCAGCGTCAGCGGCGGCTAACAAGTCTTTCTCGGGTCGTCCGCACAACACAGCATCATATGACGGCCCCACCAACGAGCACGCTATCCCAGAACGGCTGTGCGCCAACTTTATTACTTTCTATTATACGTACGACCGCCTGCAGCTTCTCTCGCATATCATGCAAGGCAGCCGGGAAAGTTATATCGACGAGTTATACGGCCTCTTCCCGTGTTCATCGTTTTCTTCATAAAGGCAATACGGGTTTCTTTCTTGTCTTTCTTTTAACCGGATACAGCCGGTATACGGCGAGCTTCTCAGCCGACGGAGACCATGGCGGCGCGTCAGCGAAGCCTCACGCAGCAGAATCAGGCAGCCGCGCGAGCCTAAAGAGAGATAGTGAAGGGAAGACCTATATTTTTCTGAAGTATGGGTACATGCGCATGAGAATATATATATATATATATATATATATATATATATATATATATATATATATATATATATATATATATATATATATATATATATATATATATATATATATATATAGAGAGAGAGAGAGAGAGAGAGAGAGAGAGAGAGAGCACATGTTAATGATTTCCGAACACAAGGCATATATAGGCGAACGCATACAGGTTATCCATTTGACGAGTCCTTCGAGAGCCAAGAGCAATGTATACTAATGCAAGTGCACTCAGTCGCAAAATGTGCTCGCTTTAGATGGATAGCCATATAAACCATTTATTTCACGTGGGACACGTAACTCTATAAAGGAGCGTGACCATCCTTATCATACGCGCCTTCCCCCCGCGTACGTGAACCACCGCGAGGTAGGCTAACTGAAGTACCTGACGCGTATACGGGTATACATGTTCCGGGGAGGACACGTCGCGCACACACCTCCTCTCCCGTACGGTATATGTTATTACGCATATAGGCAGAGCCGATGAAAGGGGTGCATACTACCAATCAGATCGGATTGCCGGCAAAGTCCACATCGAACGTACTTCCCACAAGCGTATATACATGTTCGTTTTCGGTTTTCCGGCTTCGAAACGCGGTATATATAGTTAAAGTTGCCGGCGATCGCCACTGGTGTGCGACGTGGAGTCTGGCTTCGCTTACACGCACGGGAACGACAAGATTGTCTTGACACAACACGAGAGCATGCAACACGGGGGCCTGTGTCAGCTCTACATTCCACTGATCTACACCGTCTTCGGTATAGAGTCGGCTGCCAGGTTATACATAGTCGGTAAAATTGCAAGGGAAGCAACATAAAACGACACGACACCGTGAGGGAGATGCAAATGGTACCTGCCGTGTTTGTTTTCGTCTCCTCCGAGTCGTGTTTCCCCAAACGGCAGTATGAGGCACTGTCTTGCCGAACCTGCATAAGCGCCGTCTGCAGCCGGCTGACTACACTATATACCCTGGGCAGGTTCAACAACCTCTTTTTTATATTTTTCTCTTTTCCTGCTTCGGTGTCGTTTATTTTTTACTCTTTTTTAGAGCTGTTGATTCCGTAACTATACGATATGACGCTTAAAGTGACTTAGAGAACAACAAATAATTAATTATGCATCGCCTTTTAGTATGCGGCCATTTCGAAGCACGCCAAGTGCAGCACGGCTACGGATATGCAGCAGGAGGCCGGATAAGTCAATAGCATTAACCGGAAGTGGTGGTCATGCGGTGTCAGGAACTATACTCACGCGAGCGCCATGCAGTAAGCCCATTGCAGCTCATGTAACTGTAGTGGGCTGTGCTATCGCCATTCAGTTTTCAGCGCGCTTGATTCCATAGTGTTCGATAGTGCGTTGCCGACAGGGTTCTCTGTCGACAATAGTCACCTGCACAGCATACTGACCCAGCTGGCAGTCGTTACTTACATGACGTCAAACAAAAGAGCGAACAAACAAACGAACTGAAGAACGAAGGATCGCACAATCCGTCTCTTTGCAATGGTACTGTCCAGTGCACGTTTCGTTTACCCACGATAACTCCCTTACAGCAACAACACTTTCTGGTCCTGCAATTTTAACGAGTAGCTCACTCCTCACGATACACTGTACAATCCGCTTTCTGCGGTCTGACTGCTCTGAATGCACTTGCGATGTTTCTTCAGCATCACACGATGGTCCAGCGGGGCTCATGAAACGACAAGTTTATCTGTAAACTTAAGATGTCCCGAGGAAAAAGTATCATTTTAAAGAGCAAATAAACATGTTCAACAACGGCGCTGATGATGATGGTGATTTAATGACGTCGCCATTGGCACGGGGTCGTGACAAATAGTCACCTAGCCTGCTTGATTTAATCAGGTATGCTATACATGTTGTTTGTCTATAGCATTTTTGTATACATCTCCTTAATCGTTTCTTTCTTTTTTCCTTCAAAATCTATATTGTACTGCTAGCTATGACTGTCGGAGATTCGGTCGTGTCAATCTCTTTCCTGCTTTTATTCCACCAGTACTCTAAGCGTCTCTTGCTTATCTCGACTGCTGACTTGTTCCCGCTTCCGTCCACTTTAAACACAAGCACTCTTGGAAGGCGCACGTTACCTACGGTTCTCACTGGGTGAAAACCCGGATTTTTGCTGCAGCACACACATGCCTAATCTAGTTAGGAATATTTGCTCCGGTATGTTACTGTCGTTAAGCGACCTGCTCGAGCCTCAAATAGCAAGGCACTGCCCTTTGTGTTATCGTATAGATCTTCCCTTCTAATTTCTTTCTTCTCATTCTTGTAAATCTCCATGGCCCTTTTTGTTTCTGTCCAGGCATTCGCGAACGTTGTCGCTGGCACCATTACTCCTTTGCAGATTCCCTGCACCACCTCATATTTACTGTGGCCCCACAGTGACTTGTGTTTCATTACTACAGAACTCCGCTTCCCCCTTATTTCCAGATTCTCTTGGTGGGTGCTTGAGTAAGTCTTTCCTTCGTTTATGCCTACGCCGAGGTATTTATATTGCTTGACTATGGGCATGACTTGCTGTTGAATTGACACTACGTAATTGCTCGTCTCTTCATTAAAGATCACAATTCCTGGTTTCTCTGTGCTAAACTTGAGGCCTAGATTTGTCGCTGCATTGCCAGATATTCGGACCGCCTGGTTCGAGATATGGCAGGCCCGAGTCGCGGAACACCCACCCCCAAACATATACACACACACCCAGCATGACACGAGAAATATTGCAGATCTAAAGATTCGGCCGATGAACAAAGGCTCCTCCTCATCCCAAGTTCAAAAGGGGGCAGGCAAGGGACTGACGCCGACTACAGACGAACACCTTCCCTCTCTTGCACAGGCTACACAAGGCGTACCCCGACAGACACAAAGACAAATGCCCTGGTGTGAATAAATACCGACACTTCAGCACATCATATACGAATGCCCGAGGCGGCCGGCACACGCCGTCTCGCCGCTAATTACGGACTCACTCACTAACTGGTCGTGGGAGGCGCGACTCACCGAACTAGACTTGGGAAGCCAGCTGGCGAACTTTACCAGGCCCGGCGAGTCGCAGAAGCCAGTGGGGCACTGAAATAGGCGCTCCACCCATAGACACCACTCAGATTTATGATTCAGTAAAGTTCGTATTCTTTGCAAGTGTCTGTAAACCTCCTTTACTGCCCGCTAAGAGCCCTGTGTCGTCCGCATACATCAGTCCAGAGGGCTTCTATTGCACCATTTGTCCTTTAGGCATGTAGGATAAATCAAACCCTAATCCGCTGTTTTCCAATATGTATACATTCAAATTGCGCGCCTAGCGACCATTGACATCGCTAGCTTTTCACTCTTTCTTCTCTTTTTTTGGTTTACCGCGTTCCGTAACCTTTGCCTCTGGATGCGTGTAAGCAACGCGTGCACAGACATTCCCTGCATAGCCGCTTTATGGGGCAAGGTCGTGCGGCGCGGGCGGTCACCGCAGAGGGCGAACGACTCGCGTACACGGCATGAAAGAACCGAACTGCGCGCGGACCGGTTTCCCATTGGCAGTACGCACGCGAAGTGCAACGCACACCGCCGGAGGGCACACGGCTGCGCAAAAAGATACAGCTCTCTGCGCGACGACATAAGTACGAGCGGTACCGCCCACAGCAAACACGGACAGACAAAGACGTGGGCGTGGGCTGCTGCACGCTCCACATGATCAGTGTGCGGGAACGTTTTTTCACGCACTCCGTCACCGTTTACATCGTCACAATTACTGCATGCTCTTCAGTGAAGCCAGAACACAACCAAGTTCAAACGACTAAATAAAACAGGCGGCCAACATTTTAGAGCCTGCGTTGAGCGTCGGCGTGCCTCGGCGTCAACCGAGAGAACGAGTACAGCAAAGGACGAAAGAGCGAAAGCGGAGCGCAGCGGGTGATGAAAAACAGCGATAGCGAAAAGAACGCGAGGAGGAAAGCGGAGGAGGTAGGTGCAGCGGAACCACAAGGCGGAAAGCGGAGTAGAAGGATACGGCGAAAGCGTGAGAAGAAAAGCGCAGTGCCGCGCAATGAGGACTCTGCAGCGACGGTGGCTACGAGATGGCGCCAAAGTATCGCGCGTCAAACATATGGAAACAAAGCGCTGCATGAGCGAAGGTTTGTCTGCGGCTGCTGCTATGAATCGCGCTTACGCGTCACTTACGCGCTACCTCTCGCGATCTCCCGATTGGCGAGGCAGTCGCGTGTGTGTGTGTGTGAAGTGATTTTAGGAAAGGAAACGGAAGAGATGAGTGCAGCGCCGTAACTGTCTCTCACAGGAGGACACCTCAACAGCACTGCACGGGGAAGGGGGAATGGGAAGAAAAAGATGAAGGAGAGAAAGACAGGTCGAGCGTGGCAAGGGGGAAAAAAATGTGAGTGCGGGGCTCAGAGCCGCGCTCTCAAGTGCGTCGCATTACAGTAGTCTAGCAGTGCCGAAAGAGCGTGCTTCACGATGGACGAGTGGGCTGCAGGGAATAGCAGCGCTGTCGCCGTATCGTAAGTCAGTCCCAGTCGCCGATAGACTGTACACAAGTCCGTGCGCTCCACATCGAAGGCAGGGCAGCGAAGTAGCAAGTGGTCGAGCGTGTCCAAATCGGCGCAGTTGCTGCACGCGGGGTCGCCAATTCCCTGCAGCCTGTGCGTTCTAGCAGCCGTCCTGTAGCAGCCGACGCGCAGGCGAAGCAGGAAAGAGCGGTCCGCCCGGGAGAAGCCCACGCGGGGGAGGAGTCGAAGTGACGCACCCGCAGCGACGCGCTGGTCCGGATGCTGCGCACGGAGCGTTCGCAGAATGGTTGCTTTGGCCACGTCGAAGCCGCTGACCGAGGTAGCGAGGGGGAAGCGCAGGGAGTGAGCCTGCTTTGCGAGAGCGTCCGCGGCTTCGTTCCCTAGCAGGCCGATGTGCGCTGGAACCCATTGCAACGCCAAATCGCAGCCCTGGCTGACGAGATGGCGGAGCTTTGAGCCGACGCGCTGCACCAACGGAGGTCCAAGGTAATCCTTCGCCAGCATACACAGTGCCTCGCGCGAGTCCGAAAGGATCGCGGCAGAAACAACACTGCGCTGTTGAAGCAGGAGATCAGCGGCTAGGTCGATCGCCGCAAGCTCGGCCACCGTCGACGACCACACAACACGAAGGCGGCACTGCCGTGTAGCGCAAATATCCGGCCCCGTGCACGCTGCAGCACCAGAACCATCACTCGCCACGGAGCCGTCGGTGTAAACGAGCAGCCGGCCCCCTAGGCGCTCGTGTAGCAGTGCGGCCGTTTCCTGCTGCATAGCACAAACAGCTGTTCGACGCTTGGACTTGACGCCTGGCACCGTGGTGTTTACATCGAGTAGCGCGGAGGCGTGCGGCGATACCGGCAGAGGTAGGAATTGCGGCGTCGACGCGACGAGTGCGCTGAACTCGGTGGCACGCTGGCCCATGCCCGAGCCCTCGAGGGTGTGGAGGCGACAAACGAGGCGTTGTCCCTGTGGCGAACGTTGAAGGCGCTCGATGTGGTTCATCGCTTGCTTCCGTGCGCGAAGTGAGGGCGGCCAGACTCCCGCTTCGGCGAGAGTTGCTCCTACTTGCGAGTTGCGAGGAAGCCCGTAAAGTTGACGAATTACGGTGCGGTGCTCCATGTCGATGGCGTTCCAGTTGGTGGCTCTGGCGTTCGTGAGGGGAAGCGCATAGAGTGCTCGCGTTGTTGCGACGGAGTTGTAAACTCGAAGCGCAAGTTGCGGTGTACAACCACGACCACGGGCGAGCAGGGAGCGTGCGGCGCCAGCCACCTTCTTAGAATTCTTGCAGAGCTGGGAGACGGCGGCGTTAAAGTTGACCCGGCAGTCGATGTCAAGTCCGAGATAGCGCACTTTTCTCTGCGTGAGACAAGGCAGTTCGAAGCGCGCACGAGCACGGGGGTGTACTAACAACGCCTCAGTTTTTGACGCCGAGAGCTGGAGCCCTATGCTGGCGAGATATTCATCGACGGCGTTGATCGCCGACTGCAGGGATTCTCGCACTTGGAAGCCGAGGGCCGTGGGCCCGCACGCGAACAGTGCAATGTCATCGGCGTAGATCGCCACGCGGACTTCGTGGGCTGTCATCTTGGGGATGTAGTCAGGTAGTCTTGCCCACACTTCACTCCGTTTGTAATTAACGTGCCGCACGAGACATTGTCCGCGCCAGCCGCGCTAGCCACAGCGTCCTCTTCCCAATATAAACCGTGCACCTATATATTCACAACACAAATTATTGACCCGCGAAATGAAAACACGTATGGAGCTGCGCTCAAATTTCACATTAGGGAGTATCGTAACTGTCGGTGTATTTTTTTTTATAAGTGTATCACTCCTATGGTCAAGGCGAGCCCAGTTGTCATCCTCAACGTGTAACGACAAAAATGATTTGGATTTTCTCCGTTTCGGTTTTATGCGTGATATTACACACCGCCACGCGGAGCGACTGACGGCCAAATGATGAAGGAGGCGCGCGCCTTGACAGAAGTCGAAATTAATGTTCGTCTGGTATACCAGGCGTTTAAATTTTAGTGGACATCAACCCTGACTGCGTAATTCCCACAGTTTGGTTTTACTACCGCATATCACTTACGTTCTATAAAATATAAGGCGATATGTTTTCTTTTCATGCACATGTTAAAGTGAAGCAGAAAAAAGGAGCTGCATGCAGCGCGTGGTATTGTTCAATACACGTGTCACGGCTTTATCGTACTATATGCAAGACATAAAATATCACATGCTTCATAAGTTGCCGCGGTTTCCACGGTAGACTGATCGATTAATCATAAGAAAGTGAATATTGTTAGGCTGGGATACTGCACTCATCATCCTTCTTCAGAAAAGAGACAGAGATTCTCTGGATACTTTACCAATGTACTTTAAATAATGCACGCTGATATATATATATATATATATATATATATATATATATATATATATATATATATATATATATATATATATATATTAGAGTAGCAAAGTAATCATCCCCGTTCGTTTCTACGAACACCATTCCCCCGGGAAAAGAGCGAATCTGCCGCTGTACAAGCTTGCTGGAGGACAGCCAAAAAATAAAGCCTAAGGAGAGGAACAGGGCAACGGCCTGTTTCCATTCTGAGAGAAAGACGCACGCACGTGCGCGCGCACCCACACACACGTATACACAAACACACACCCGCACAGGCGCACTCGCGGTCTGTTCATCGGAAAGACAGCCAGGTAAAAGAACATCTTCACCGCTACTCCATCGCTTCACGCAAAAGTTCGAAGAAACAAGACAGCCTTCCCTCCGCCATCCCATCCTCTGCGGCTTTTTTTCAGGCTCACCGCGCGTCCCTCTTCCCAGCAGCTACATCCCTTTTGATCCACTCTCCGAACCTCCCCGGTCCCGCCCACTGTGCGTCCCGGAGCCTCTCCCGAGACTCCTGATGGGATGTGTACAGGCCGCTACAAGAAGTGAGCGCCTCCGGTCGCCCGTTCCTTACTTTCTCTCCGTGCCCGAATGCTCGCACTCCGCACGCAGCGCCTCCGTCTTCTCCGATAAAGCGCAAAACAAAGCGAACAAAACGCCGCGTGTTCATTGACAAGGGCCACGGACCGCGACCAAGAGGAGGTGACGCCCACAAAATAAGGGAGGAAAAAGTATCGACGACGGAGTAAGGCGGCGGATTCCTTAGAACGCGGCGCGGGATGAAAATCGAGAGGAAGACCCAAAACAAGACACGACGAAAGATCGCGCTGGCGCTTCCAAGAAGCAGTTCGCCTTGTTTATTGTTTCTCCCTTTTTTCTTCGCAACGGCGTATTCCGCACCCTCGAGGCAGCACGCGCACCTCGAAACACTGTATCGACCGTTCCTTTATCCCTCTTTTTTCCCAGCTCAAACTGGAGTGAGAGCGAAGGGCAACTGGCTTTGCGCTCGATAAGCTCAGTTGTATACCTTATAGCGTGTTAGAAGCTATAGCTAGACGTAGTTATCTCAAGCTGTTACCGTCCTACACAGCGAAACAACTTATTGCAGTGGCAATAGACCCTTTCCATTGTTGTAAAGCTAGCTTTTCTGTGAGGCAGTCTGCTAAACCAATGGCAGCATAGTTGTTTTTGCAAACAGCATGTTCAAGCACAGTTTGCTTGTATCGTGGCATGGAAAACGCAGACGTGGCTCTCGTGACGAAACAATGCGCAAGAGACAAGCCCCAGTATGTGCAGCTAACACTCCATGTGGATTTGAACGATGACCGGTGCCGCCATTATTTGTACAAATGTGCAGTGCAGAGAAGCGCACTTGCCAATGAGGAAATAGGTCTAAGGGAGTATTAGAAAGAGCTGACATAAAACTCAAGGCGAAGTTTGGTAAAACGTATGCGGCAGCTAGGGCTGCTGACACTACTACAGTAAACTCTCAGTTGTACGAACGTCGGTTTATCGAACATTTCAGAACAACGAACTTTTTAAAAATCCCCGACAGTTTTCTTATAGATTCTATGCAAAATTGTTTCACTTAAACGAATTTCGGAACAGTCAATATTTCAGTTTAACGAACTCGCGCAGAGGATCAAGGCTTATTTTTGCGATCAGAACCGATGCCCACCCTCGTCAAACCGCCGCTCCAGCGGCAATGTCGCTACAGCGCCCCTGGGGCAAAGCGGCGGCGCGGAAAACGAACGACAACGAGGCATGACCTCCGAGATTACTTGCACAAACGAGCAAGCATGTAATCTCGGAGGCCATGAACATCGCTGGTGCTTACAATGCCGCTACAGCAAAGCGGCGATCTGTCACACCACAAACCACGTGGTGTGTGTTTTTTTCGACCGGCTAGTTGCGGCATGGTCGTCGTCTCTTTCTTTAAGAGGCGAAGAAGACGAGGAAGAGGCAACTGCCAAGCCAGTTTCAAGCCCTATAATTTTAACTGAGGTTGTAGGGTACATTGGAATGTTGAGAGACTTTCTGCCTCAACAGCAAGCTGTGCCAGAAGTATACAAAAACATTGACTCTTTGGACAGTTTTGTTACTTCCTGTGCTTTAATAGTACAAGTGCAGAAGAAGATTACAGACTTTTTTTCTAAGTGAGAAAGGCAGCATTATAACTGTTATGAACGTTGTACTTGTTGATATGTACAAATTCCATTTCACACATTTCTAACACTGTGGATGCCATGTCTTTTGCACCATGAATTGCACTTCAAACTTTTGACTCTGTATGCCATGTCTTATTTTGGTCTAGTGAATATTCAGTTTAGTGAACTTTCAGTTAGGTGAACTATTTCCTTCGGTCCCTTGTAGTTCACTCAAGTGAGAGTTCACTGTACTAGGCTACGATAAGCCACTTGGCGTCTATTGCTTCTCTCTCTAACATCGGTCTCGCCATGGTTTGTCTGTGTAAAGGAAAATCAAATATCCGACAGCGATGACACTGCGCTGAGCGCCAACAGAGATTTAGCCTGACGGCCTAGAGCTTTAGCTTATCCGTAGAGACATGACAGTTTACGGACATAATATACCGGACACCGAAGACGTGGACCGCTGTGGCACGCTAGTAGCGACATCTTGCGACGTTTCGTCCAAACGCAACACTTTAAAATCGTTTTCTTTTAAATCGATGCTTTCCCTTGGGAATCTCGCCGAGTTTTCGTGGCTATTTGTGTTGTGGCGTGGCTGTTCTCTAGCCGAATGAACCAACCAATCACAGCGGAGGACGCGTGGCGCGCGCCACTGGGTTCCTTGCATCGCCAACAGATGGCGCTTACCTTCGCGCATCCCCGGCAGCGGTAGCGCCGGCCGTGCGGGGGAAAGAAAACAAAAAGTCGCAATTTCGCCCGATAGGCGAAGCATCGACAGCGATAGCAAATTAGCAGACAGCTATGAACCGCGCACACCCGCTGTCAAAACGCTGGAGTCAGAAATCGCGGCAGCAGCAGCGAGCCAACTGACCTTCGTGCTGCATCTCGCTTCAACACGAACTAAGAACAACGCACGCGAATTTGTCAGAACTCAGTCCCTATCGCAGATCGCTTTCAAGAGGGCCCTCCGACGGAGGAGAACGCCCCCTTCCCCCGGTGGCTTGAGTGCGGCGGAAGACGGCGCGCTTCCTCATCGCTTTCCGCCCTTGCGCGCGCGAGATCGAGCCCAGCATCGTCGGCTCTCCACCCTCGCTCACTTGCCCTCGCACATACAGCATACGTGCGCGGCGACGATCTTGTGCCCCTTGGACTTCATACAGAACATCACGACGACGACAAGGGCAAAAATGCGCCTGCAGCATCCACACAATTGATATCGCAATAGAAAGAACCAGAACGCTCACCTACACGCATACGCGGCAGCGTCGCATTATTCTATATCTACAATGTCCTAATAAAACATTCCTAGTCACTTTGTGCGGACATTCAATAAACACAAACTCGTGTATCGACTCTATGCACACACACAAAGCTTTACTGTATATAGATTCCAACTCGTTGGATCTGCTGCATTTTGCGTGTATGTGTGTGCGTGCTGCGTGTGCGTGTGTGTTACGTCGGTGTTCTCATCGCAAAATAAAAGATTCGTTGCATGCTAGCCATTTAGGTCGCTGCGAAGATTTACCCTGTAGCAGCCAAGTAGAATATGGTTTGTCATTGCAATCAATCATACAGAGAGACGTCGATATGTGTCCTCTTTTGTTAAAGTCTACACAACAAGGTGGCGCCACCAACGCGGCTATTTCAAAGCCCCTTTACGCTGCTTACGCCTACGTCTCCAATCACGCGGCGATGCACTCAGCAGCGCTGTGGCGTTATCATGTAACACTGATGCCAACTACAGAGCACGCAGAACTAGTATAGTATATATATATTTGCAACGACCATGTTCTGTAAGTAACTGCAAGCGCGTCGGCAGCGAAAGCCAATAGTGCAAATTTCCTTTTTTTCAACTTTTGCGAGAAAAATGCTACACAACAAAATCGCATGCAATGAGTTGTCGAAGGAAGCACTGAGAGTGCATCAAAGCTGTCCAGCCTTCAGCAACTATATGTATATGCATAAAAAACATCGCATGCCTCCCTACACTGTATTTTTATTATTGTATTTTGTGCCGCCCCTTTTTCCGTCCCCGTAAGATTTATACGCTCACGGTGAAGCTCGTTAACGGCCGGCGCCATCACATGACCTTCCCCGTATACAACTCTGCCCATGCCCGCCGCCAGAGAACAGCAGGGAAAACACGGTTATAGAGCAAACAAAGCGCGGAACCAGCGAACTTTAAGTGCTCTCCCTAATGGGAAGGCAAACACAGCCGTCTTTATAGGAGCCCACCGATACGGTGAAAACGCAACAATATGACGCACCTAAGGTGATCGACGAGGAAAGCACGAATTACAGGAAATAAAAAAATTGAACTCGCTAAAAACGCACGAGGTTTCCAAGTTTCCTGAAAAACTCTGCCGAGGATTATATATATATATATATATATATATATATATATGTATATATATATATATATATATATATATATATATATATATCTATACAGCCAGAGAGGCGCTTTCGCTGCTTAAATAGGCACAAAGCACTTCCGCCTGCGTCTTTTGCAATAGCCCGCATGAGTCGCCGCAGGATGAATATCACCCGATATACTTCTCGGCAGAAGGTTTCGAGATATCGTTTTGCTATTAAATTAACGCACGCACGCACACACGCATGCAGCGCACAGAGAGAGAGAGAGAGAAAACCGCATACATACTTATATGAGCTCGAAGTATACTTGCAATGAGGTATCTGTTTCTCATTCTCATACAGAAAACACATTAAATATATATCAGTGGGGGAGGGTAGGGGCACATATTTAATAACTTCGAGTTATCGCTTAAAAGAGGACAAACGGAATGAACACAGGAAGCGCTGCTCATTCTGTTTGTCCATGTGCAGCGCATGCGCTTCGTACGTCCATTCCATTTATCGTATCCTATATACGCTGTTACTGTATTTAGCTACATCATAAGCCAGTAAGCTCAAATTAGCACTCGTTTGCTGTTCAATAATATCACACAGTACACAAGACGTTTTGTCTTGCCAGATTTGACAAACAGATGCGACCGTAAGTTTTCTAAGGCCGCCGGCGACCACAGCTATACCCACCGCGTGAATTTCCATATACCACCTTCGCCTTCAGCCCATGCGGGCAAGCTTGTAATGCCGAAAGCGCTGCAGGCTGTTTAATTTCGCTCAGACGTTAAGCAAGGAATACAAGGCAGAGGCACTAAATATACACGGTCTATATGCGATGCATACTGCCAAACGCGACCACCAATATAAGCCGCGTTGCGAAATTTAGCCACAGCTCACATTGGCGGTGTACATACACTTTAACATCCAAACATGACAGCGCATTTTTACAGCAATTCGTTTCTGTAGGAGATTGCTCGTCAACCACCAGTCAATTGATCATCAGTCACCTTGCTGAGCGACATATGACCGACTGATTCTCCAAAGCAACTCCTGGAGACGGCTTACACGAAGCTTTCATTTTGAGGGTCAACTTGCCCACGGGCAAAGAGCTTCGAGGGAGACGGGTGCCAGCACCAGATACATCTGCAGAATCAAAGTATATATACTTCAGGAGAAAAATTCGTTCGTGCAAGGTGCCTGTTAACTGTGTGAGCTGCAGCCAACGGTATATGGGCGCATGATATGGATGGACTCGTGCGCACGCAACCACGTGGCGACAAAGTTTCGAAGTCAGCGCGCAAATGCGCCAGTTGTTCGCAGATTGGCTGCAAAGTGCATGCACGCTCGACATCTTCCCGACAGCAGCACAACGATGCCAAAGAAGTGAACGTTATATAGGAAAAAGAAAAAAAGAAAACGCGGACGATAATCCTCCGTTTCACATTGGTCCCAATCTTATGGATCCACGCTATATAACCGAGGCAGCAGCGACAGAATCGTATGGCACACGTACTCTCCTCGTATACTTTCGACGTCGGCAAGCCCTTTTCGCCCTGCCGATAACCATATATGCCGCTATTATAGTTCAAAATACGTATGTTCGCTTGAACACATAAAGGCCGTTCCGACCTGAAAATAACATAGCGGGCATCGCGCAGCGCGAAATGCGGACGCGCCGACGCCTGGCCAAGTCCTAGCGCGGATGTACAACTACGCAATAGTTGTCCCTTAATTCAGCGAATCCACGCGTATTCTTGCGCACGCCCCCCCCCCCCCCCCCCCCCACGCTCCCTCTCCTCTCTCTTTCTGCACGCACACACACGCACGCACGTACGCGTACGCTATGTGCATGTCGATTTCTTCGCTGCGAACTTATGCGCCGTTCACCTCTCGACGCTGACTAAACGCTCGCGTTCGCCGCGCTGCCCTGTTCCTGGAAAACGGATCCCGATTCGGAGTACGCGAAGTCTCGCGGTTCCGCGGACGAGAAAGGAAGGAAAGGCGCGAAATGGCCGAAACAAGAGCAACATTGCTCGACGCGCCATGCATAGAGCATCACGAAAGGCGCATGCAGCGGGCGCTCGTCGCACCTATATTCGCAACGGCACTTCGTTCCCCTTTGCTCCCTAACTGCCCGCCGTTTCCCGGGAATCCGCGGGATCATTTATCGGGCGAAACACGCACGCAAGAACAGAGGAGGAAGGCCGCGGCACGAGGAGACAAATGGCAGCTGAAACCAGGAAACAGACTACTGCAGGGTGAGGGTTGCAGGATGCGAGCGAGGGCGAAGGGAAGGAAATTATGGGGGGAAACGGAGAACGAGAGAAATATTGCCGAGCACGGGCGCCTCAGGGCGTAAGCCCTGCGTTCGCGAAGCGAGGCCCTGCGCTGCACGCACATAGATATGGCAGCAGAGGAGAACGGCAGAACCGGGTAATTTTTATATCTCTCGAGAAAAACGCGGACTTTATGTATCGTGCGTGCGTGCGTGTGTGTGTGTGTGAGAGAGAGAGAGAAAAGACGTGCATGGGTGAACGTTACACACTGACACACACACGCACATACATACATACATACATACATACATACATACATACATACATACATACATACATACATACATACATACATACATACATACATACATACATGTAAAACATTCGCGCAGACCTTCATGCATTACTGTATAAGTCTGTGCATTCAAATTCCCAGCGTGGCAACTATACATAGGGCGCATGTATCCGACGTATATTTCGGTGGGGCATCGCTCGGCGTCGACGCGTTCGTTTTTACACTGCGAATTAGCCCGCCGCCCCCCCCCCCCCCCCCCCCAGATAGCATGGCTGAAATGTGTCCCAGCAGGCGCCAGCGTAAGTGGTATAACCACAAGAAACCGATTTCAACGGGTATTACAGCGCAGTCGTTGCCAATCGTAAATTGGACCATATCGCAGCCGTGAACGGACGCGCCGGGCCTACGCCGGGCGCCTACGCCGGGCGACGCCCACGCCTAAAACGTATGCGCGTCGGAAAACAGACCCACATGGTTACTGCTTTAGCTGTTCACCGTTTTCCCTTAGTCGTTCTGTTTTGTGCGTGTGTGTGTGAACTGTTTCGATTTTTACCAGATCCTCTCTCCCTTTACTATTATCACCGTCCTCCCACTGCCGGCCAACGTTCAGGTGTCAGCAGCCAAACTTTAAAAATATGCAAATGCCACGTAGCTGGACAGAACCAAGGTAATGTCGTTTGCCGTCGCTTGGAGATACTCAGATTATATTTTGCGTTCCGCCTAATTACATAATTAGTCTTCATTAATAAGCTTCTCTAATATTATAATTAGATGAAAAATGTAAATTATAAAGCTGTAGAGCAACCTGAAAAACTCCGGACACGGCTTTTTGTTGCTCAATACGTGCTATATAAAAGTGTTTTTCGGAGCGTGAAAGAAGCCCGCGAATACACGCGGGCTTCTTTGGGACACCCTGTATATATATTGACCGAAAGATGGTGCCAAAAATGGCCCACATCGCTAAGAATAAAGACACGTCACAAAATGCTCGGACTGATGACAAATTTCTCACTGAGGTTCCTGTAAACAAAGTAAATTAACGGCTTTGAAAATAAAATTTTGTACACATTTCGGTACGGGGTGCTGGACGAGCACGCTTCCCCGACGCCATGGCGGCGGTTCTCGTTGACTAAAGGTGTGGCCTAGTGCGTGCGTCATTGGGCACGTGACGGCGCAGCCAATGGGGAGGAGGTGGCGCCACGTCACGAGTGTATAGTGCGTGAAATAAAAATGAAGCGCTACTGTCCAATCGAACGGCGCTGAGCGGTCCTTCGAGTTACGAACTCCTCGCGGGCAAGCCAGCGCCGGCGAGAGGTTGCGCGGACGGGGAAGGCGAGGAAGAAAACATTTCACGAAAGGGACTACAATGCTTTCGCATTCCCACACGTAAGCAGTCTAAAAGGTCTATGCCGATTTTTTAAAAAATAAGCAATCAAATACATTCACTGCATCAAAATCACTCGTGACTATATATGTGCCCGCGTCGCGCATACGCGGATGTGGCCGACACCACACTGAACTGAAACCCGCCGTGGCGCATAATCTGCACGTTTTATCCTCCCGAGTTCCGAGGTGCATTAAAGTTCACAGATTTTTGTGAGCTTTTCAGAAATTGATGTTTACGTACGTTACAGAGACGAAAAGTGAATTTTATTATTTCACAATTATCGGCTGTTTTAGCACAGCATGATGTCCAATATATTGGACACTGGAACTCTACCCGGTCATTTTTGGGGTAGTGGGTATGTAGTAGCAAAGGGTAAATTTAATATTAAAAATGCCTTCAAAAGTGCAAAATCTGTTTATTAATCAAAATTTCATCACAGAAAACGAACGAGCGATAAAGTATGAGAAATAACAGTTACTTTTTCGGCGGTCGCCGTAGAAAGCCGTGCCGCCATTGCAAAAACCCCTGGTGGCCAAACTACTAATGCATTTTCAACAAAACGCCATTGGTGGCGCTAGTAGGTGTCTAACGTATTGGACAATTGGGTTTTACGGGCTAAAACATGCTGCGGCCTGCGTAGTGGCGGAGTATTTGATGTCCAATATATTGGACAATTTCCCCATAGCCGGAACTCAGGATGATATATAGGCTCGGCGTTGGTGTCGCAACAGGGCGGACAGCAGTATAGCGGCGCTTAATGAAGCCGCGTGTGTAAACGTACGCGCACCACACGCTGGTATATAGTTATAACGGCTGCTGACACGCGCATGGGCGGGAAGCGGAAGGGAAAGAAACATGTAGGAGAAACAAATACATAAAAAAGAAGCGTCAATATTTTTGTGTGGGCATAGAGAGGGCACGCTTATGAGTACAGAGCAGTAGAGAGGGAGGGTTTCGAGATTCCTGCGGAAAATTTCGACGATGCAAGCACTTCTCTCAGCCTTTATGTCATTTGCCACGCAAAAAAAAAGTTCGTTGTTTATGTGTAAGCACAAGACACGTACGGAAAAGGCGCCAAGAAGGCCGTTCGTCTTGCTTGTTCCAGTGTAACAGGGGCACGGGAGCGCGTGCACGAATTAAGCTGTCACACACAAGCACGCCACGCACGCGCTACACGGATACACAGACAAAACGAGAAAGCGTGCATCCACTGCCAAACATGCACTAGCTTAATTCTCGGACAAAACAGTATCTCTATGGGTGTGTCTGAGCACTCGGTGTCTCGAACACCAATCGAATACACACGCATCTTCTAACTGAAAAATTGTACGGGAATTTAGATTAAATTTTATCGCACATAAGGGTTCGTAATAATTAAGGTGTGTGTGTGTGTGTGTGTGTGTGTGTGTGTGTGTGTGTGTGTGTGTGTGTGTGTGTGTGTGTGTGTGTGTGTGTGTGTGTGTGTGTGTGTGTGTGTGTGTGTGTGTGTGTGTGTCGATCGCATATATACACGTCAATAAGACAATGCAGCATGCACGCAGGGTGGAAATTATCGCACCCAATCGTCAGTTAAAATCCTGGCCAAGCATTCTGACCTTCGACGCGGCTGCATGGCTCGCAAACGTACTGATTACTCGCGTTTCAAAAAAGCACGACAATAGGGCATCGTATCTTATTGCAAGCGAATAGCATCCACATAGATGAAGCAAGTAGCGCTCGAACGATAAAAACAACAATCAGGAGCGACAGTGTCCTAAGGTGAATCTACACGAAGAGGCCGTGGAGACACCCGCTGAACCAGGACAGTGCATACTCTGAGGTAATTGAAGCTGCGTGTTTTCCCCGTGGCGTTTATTTTACGTGTTTGATTATATTCATGATAAAGGATGCAAAACGAAAGTGAACGAACAGGGAACGCGGCATCGGCGACCCTTATATATATAAGCCGAACAAAGAAAAGCGATGCAATGAATCAATCAATCACTACTATAGTATGCGCGTGTAGCTGAGCGGTGTGTGTGAGCAGAAACATGACCGGACTCGCACGCTCGGAATACTCGTTATTGCGATGGCCTTGCTCGCAGCTGCAGCTAGCTGTTCACCATCAACCTCGTTCGGATGCCATCTACGCGAGCTGGCGACGTGTGAAACGCATTAGCCGCGAAATTCGCCCCTCCCGCCCCGTCCCTCGAAAGTACCAGATTTAAGCGATTGCGCGGCCAAATCACCGCGGACCATGGCGAGGCAGCTTTCATAATCGCACGGCTCGCGTTGTGCACGAGAGAGAGAGAGAGAGAGAGAGAGAGAGAGAGAGACTTTACAACGCATGCGCGTAAATGTGCTTCGTGTCCCTCGACCTCTCGCACAAAATTGCCGCCCTCGCCCGAGTACTGTGGTTCACTAAAAGCGTGCACTACCGTTGTGCCAGGACATCAGCAGAAACTTTGCCACTTGCACCACGACTGGCCCCGCTGGTTATATACTGTACAAAAAATGTGCATAAAACGGGTGTTAAGCAGACGTTAACGAGCTGTGCATCTGCGTTTACCATATTTTAGCCATGCGACTTAATATGAGTAAATATATATGTGCGGAGAGTCCCTCCTGCATATTTCACTAAACGAACGCACACCCACTGAAACACCTGAATAAACCGAAAGTGTAATCTCGAATAGTTTAGGGGGAGCGGAATGGTATTATGGCGCGCACGACAAGCATGTACAGGCGCCCAAATCTTTAACTGGCGTGCGCGAGCGGCGACTTTTCCGGGCGTCAGCGCCGTATGACGGGGCGAGGATGGAAACAGCCTAGCAGACGATGGGCCCAGCTGAGCGCGCTTTGTCCGCATGAGCTTAGCCTCAGACTGTTTCGAGCCTCGCCCCGTCATGCGGCGCTGACGCACGGAAAAGTCGCCGCTCGCGCACGCCAGCTAAAGATTTGGGCGCCTGTACGTGGCCTTCTTTCTCTCCACCGCTTGTCTCGTATATGTATTTCACATGAGAAAAATGCTTCTTACAAAATACTTGGCAACCTGATCACGCGCAACAATTTTTTTTTTGTACCGTGTTATCCAGGTACAGCGTAACGCTGCAGCCTTACACGTTTTAAAGGGACACTAAAGAGAAACAATAAATCAAGTTGTTTAGTAACGGCACACCGCATGTACTGTTCTCGGTCAACGCTTTGCATCGTTTCTTTTTCTTTTTTTTAATTAGTTTCCCTTCCTTATGCGCACCACGGAACCGCAGACTTGCGAAACGTTCCATGCCATCTGAAATGTAGCGCGGGCGCTGCCCGTCGCTGCTGCAACCGTCGCAAATGGGTTTTCCAACTTCGATCGTCAACCGGGCGCCCACCACTTTTTGGTGGTCAACTTTCTGACGACCTGTACGTGGCATGTAAGTAGTTTGGCGTATACGTTGTCATCTATGCCCCCCCCCCCCCCCCCTCTTCCCTCTACGTTTTCGTTCTCTCTCTTCGCGCAGTTCGTTATTACGGCAATGCGACTTCGAAATTGCTTTAGGGGTAAGAGTCCTGCACGGTTAAACCACACGAAGGACGAAGGAAAAGAGAGAGAGAAAAAAAGACGTGGGGGGAGGGGGCATGGTTATTAAACTTTCGACCGTGTTGTTGAGTCCGAGCAAACACCGTGCCCCTACAGCGCGCGTTATGCAATCTTTAATTGAACCCTACTCCGATATATTTATATATATATATATATATATATATATATATATATATATATATATATATATATATATATATATATATATATATATATACACTGTCGAGGCTCTCAAATTTCCTTCTGCGCTGGGTCATGTATGCATAGGACGAGCATGGCGGAGAGACGTTTATTGCCTCAGTTCCCTGCTGTTCCGACAGATTACATTACGCAACGCAGGTCAGAATGGAAATTTGGCCAACAACAATGCTATTCGTTTTGTCTTGCGCGCGCGTGCGCGTGCGTGTGAGGGAGAGATTCTCAAAATTCCGTTTGGTTTTTTTTTTTTTTTTTTCTGTTTTGGCCACAGCAAGGCAACTCGACTGCTAAGGCATTGATGTCCCATCGCAGCATCATGTACACAGTATGCATACATATACATAGCAATTACCAGTACTCACGTTAGGGGAAGAAACCTGGGGGCTTACGAAAAGGATTCTACTTAAATTGAGGACGACGCAACGAGCTATGGAAAGAAGAATGATAGGTGTAACGTTAAGGGATAAGAAAAGAGCAGATTGGGTGAGGGAACAAACGCACGTTAATGACATCTTAGTTGAAATCAAGAAAAAGAAATGGGCATGCGCAGGACATGTAATGAGGAGGGAAGATAACCGATGGTCATTAAGGGTTACAGACTGGATTCCAAGGGAAGGGAAGCGTAGCAGGGGGCGGCAGAAAGTTAGGTGGGCGGATGAGATTAAGAAGTTTGCAGGGACAACATGGCCACAATGAGTACATGACCGGGGTAGTTGGAGAAGTATGGGGGAGGCCTTTGCCCTGCAGTGAGTGTAACCAGGCTGATGATGATGATGACATAGTAATTTCAGGCTTCTCAAGTTCCCGCACGCCGCCGCATTCCTATTCCGGCCGACTGCACAACAACGTACATAGTATATCTGCTGCTAACGCAAGCATATGAAAATCTGTCTTTTCCTCAACGTCCTTCCTCGTATTTTGTTCCGTGGTCTTCGTCCTTTATCGCTTATTTTTTTGGTTCTAGGCGGGCTTCCGCCGACATCTCGACCTCATTAAAAAACAAACAGGCGGAAGAAAAGGAGGCGATCTGCATATACATCACATTTAGTACAAAGCGCCCATATCAACTGTGTACCACGCGCACATTTCCCTTCAGCCTCCAAGGAAGCCCTTTCCGTGCCGGCTGTCTATGCGTGTGGCAACGAGGCGGCCGTGAAGAACGAGTCAAAAGCCAGCCACGTCCCGGTAGAACGACGGGATCTGTTAGCAAAAATAGAGAGTTTGGGGTTAGGGGACGCAAGCGGCTTGCGTACCCAAGAACTAGGGGCCACGGTACTGCGCATGCGCAGACCCCTACGTCCGTGTCTGCGCATGCGCGGTACCGTCGCCCCTAGCTCTTGGGTACGCAAGCCGCTTGCGTCCCCTAATCTAAAGCTCTCTAGTGAATCCCCACGGTTAAACGGAACAGCAGCCTTCAGCGCCGCTTCGCTGCATTGCCCCGGCTGTGCCTTGTTTCCCGTTAATAAATGCTTGCAATGTGAATGAAGAATGCCCAACGGCGAACGAGGCCCACACATTATGTTAGCTATATAGCTTGAGCACCACGGTGCAGTGTTCACTCTGTAGCCGTGAAGAAGAAGAATAAAAAAAAAGAAAAAAGAAGCGTCAGAGCAGAAATAGATGGGCGAACCACCCAAAGTCCTCGCACGAAACGTAACGCAGAATACAGCTACTTTTCTTCGCGTTATTTAATTATCGACAGAGGGGGCGCAGAACCAGAGGGAGGAGGGAGAAGGCAGGACGTTGCAATATGCGCGCGTGTTTCGGGCGAGATTACTCGACAGACACGGTTAAGTGCCTCCTCCGCACGAGCTTGTAACGAGATAACGAAAGAGCGCCCAGGAAAGTAAATTAAGCTGCACAGAACGCCAAGGTGGCACGGCAGTATACTACATACATGTATATACGTGAATAGATAGTGCAGCGTGAAAATGGTGACCCAAAGGAGGATCCGCGTGGAAGAAAACAGAAGCTAAACAGACAACATCACCCGCGATTCACGGATACACGTACAACAATATACAGCACGCACGCAGAAACCATTAGAGAATCAGCGAAAGCAGGCCGAGAGAGGGGAGAGCGTCATAACGACGCGTCCATAACTTACTCGCGGAGCCTCCGAGAGTGCGCGAAAACGGAACAAGCTAACGACGGAACCAACGAAAGGAGATCGAAAAGCAAAGGGCATCCAGCCGAACGCGATCGACAGGGGAGCGGAGAGGAAACAAAAAGCGGAACCAAACGGCAAGACGAAAGTGCTCTTCTGCGATCCATCGCGCCCGGACGACGACGCGCCGGCGTCGGCAGTTTCGCTCGGTTTAGCGGCATTGTTCCCTTCCCCGCCCGCATCGCCCTGCTGGCGAGGATCACACGGACGGCCCCTACGTTTTCGAAGCCATTGGCGAGAAAAGAAGGAGGGGGAAGGAAGTCAAGAGAGAATGGAGTCGACCACTGCGCGCGCGACCGCTTTCGGGATTTGGCGACGTCGGCGGCGCCTCTGGCATCGACGGGTGTTCGCACAACGTCTCCGAGACGGCGGCAGATCTGCGGGGCGCCCAACCAAGGCTATCTGGCTCGTGTCGGCGTTTGGTAAACGGGAGGTTCTGTCTGCAATTTATCCGTCGTATTCGCAAACCAAGCTTGTATATAGGGCTTCGCGTAACGCTTTCGGTCGGTCGTCGAAAAAAAAAAAATACTGCGTCGAAGAAGAGAGCATACTCGTCCCCGTCGGGGGTGTGAACTCACGAATTTACAGTTGTGGTTGCTCGTATGATAAACATGAAACACTTGTCAGAGAAGACAGTAACCAGAAGGCGGCCTATGGCCGTCCTTTTGCCTTGCTACCTAAGTGCTTGCGCAAGGACGTCCGTATACTGACACAATCTTTACCAGTGGAAATACTCTACTTTCTTGCGTGTGTCTAAAATATTCGTTCGACAAAAGAGAGTTTCGGACGCGTTGTGCTGGCACAGCACATCAAGGTGGCGCTGCTACGGCGACTTATGCGGTATCGCTACTATGTACATATCTTACATTTATTATAATTCATTATATATAATCTTACATTATTATCAAATTAGAAATTATTCTCTTGCTAAAGTTATCACAAGCTTTTTGCCACAAGCGATTGGAGCTGAGGATGTTATGAACACTTTGTCAACGATTGTGAACGACAGTGCCGACTTCGAGCTATATACTATGCCACGTGTGCGCGGTTAAAAGCGTTTGCGAATGAAAAGACAAAATGGCAGCTCAGCAGGATCTTTCGCCAGAATCCGGCTCGGCCAACAAATACAGAGCAGGGGTCGCAGCACGAAGGACGGCAATACCCCGTTGACTAAACAAAAGAGTGTGGAAGAGAGAGAGAGAGAGAGAGAGAGAGAGAGCGATTGGGCAAGTGACATGCGACGACTCCTCGACGGACCATTGCAGCAGTAAGTGCGATGGTGAAGCGTGATATCGCGCCTATCTATAGCTGTGAGCGATGACAACGGCAACGGAGAAGCAGCGAATCACTTTCCTCGCCAAAGGGCGTCACCCTTCCATCGGACGCGTTAAAAGGCACCCCTCCCTGATGGGCCGGCATCGACTGGCACACGTCAGAGAGACGTCGAGTGCGGAGCACAGGAGAGTCGGCGCGACGAACTGCGGCTGATGCGTGCACTCTATTTTACTGTCGGACGCGCAAAAGGGAACGGAGGATATATCCTGCTCAGCTCCGAGCTACGAAACTTACTGTATTGCGTATTTATTACTCCAGTCAAAGACACACTGTTGCAGCTGTATCCGTTATCGTGCTTGGTTATGCATTCCGTAAGTCTTTCTTTCGGAATGCGAAAGACGGAGCCTACGAATTAAAAATATATATATATATTTAAAGATGATCGGGTCTACACACGTCCTGATCTGGCGGCCCGCGTCGCGTGGGACGGGTCAAAGTGGCCACGCAGGCGTGATCGAAATGCAGTACGTGAATCTCGCGGGGCGCGCCCCATGCTCTCAGCCCCCGCCTCGGAGAAAACCGTGCCGGTGGGGACGCCGAAAGCGAAGTAGAGGGGCCCCTCAGTCGAGGAGCTCGCACAGCGACCAGGCGCGGTGTTCCACGGGTTCGGTTCCAAATGCAGCTGCCTGCGTGGGAGGAGTACAGCGAGGGAAAGCGCGGGACGTCGAACTGGGATACGTTGGGCAGGACAGCAGTAAAACGCATGAAAACAAGGAACGCTTGTAATTAATCGCTGCAGTGTGGCGGGTTATGAGGAACGCGTTGGCGGAGGGCTCCCGATTAATTTTGACCCGCACAGCAGTGTTGCTGGGAACACGCCTACACATTGAAGTGCATACACGAGTGCTTTTGCACCTTGTCGCCGTCGAAAAGCGGCCGACGCGGCTATAGGATTCGATCACGGGACCTCGTACTCGGCAGCTGATAGCTGAGAGTCAACTCGGCGGGTAGAGAATGACTGCAGCAAATATACGTCGCAGCCATTACACTATAGCGTGAGTGATAGCTCTGGGTTTTCTTTTTTTCCAGCGGCCGTGTTTCAGGAATTAACGGCGCCAAGCAGACGCAGACAATTAAAAAACACACATACAGCAGGATTCGGTGTTTTGTGTCCATGTCTGCATGTGCGTGCATGCGTGCGTGCGTGCGCGCGAACCTTGCGCTGCCACACGATGACCATGAACAGTTCATGTCAACAAGAAGACCTTCTGGAAAGGACATTGATATGTGCGACGCAAAGCCGCGTGTCGCATTTTCGTTATATTTCGTTAGTTCAGAGCAACTCCGCATGATGTCGTCACTGACGTTGTGGTGCAGCAGGCTACGCATCTGCGCAATAGGGTGTCCCAGTAAACGTTGGCCAAGCTGTTGAAAGAAATGAAAGAGGTTAAAGAAATACGGTGCGAGATGCGATCGCAAGGCCTGCGACGTGTTCGGTCGTCTGACCTCTGAAGTCTTTAACCGTATCTTGCACCGTGGTATTTTATTCCTTCTTATTTTCTTTGAACAACTTGGCTAACGTTAGCTGGGACACACGGTATGTAAGAGAAGATAATGCGGCAGCGATAACACTGAGCCGCAATTAACCTGGAGCCTAACAAATAACTTGAAAACAGCACCGGACGACGAACGCGGACAAGGAAAATGTCAAGCGTCGAGTTAATTAAAGGGTAGAAAGACGGCAGCGTGGACTGGGCTTCGCAAGAGTGTACATGGCATTCATCTGAGATTAAGAGGATAAAACTGGAGCCAGCGACTAATCATGTAATGCGTATAAGAGTTAACCAGTGGTCTACGAGTCAGGAAATTGGCAACCAGCAAGGGGTCTGCAGATGCAGCCGACAGCAGCGGAGATGTTGGTGAGGAGATTAGGAAAATCCGCGGAATTAGCTTGGGTTCAGTCCAAAAGCAGAACAGAGCTGGGCAAATTGAGACTCTAGAATAGGCTGGCCTGTGTACATACTGCAGCGGGCTTAATCAGGCCGGCGATGAAGGACACGTGCACACCCCACTCTCTTTCTTTCTCTCTTCTTTAGAACAATAGGACACGATCGAAGGCGCCGGCAAAGTTTCGATGAAACTGTCCACTGCATGCAACCAAGTGGTGCGGCGACGGAGAAGCGATGTGGCTGGCGCGGTTCCCGGCATTCATCCGACCGGTGTTGTGTACAAGATCAAAAATCAATCACGCGGACGTGTAGGAAGTGCCCGAGAAGCACGTACGTCTGCCCGCTGTCATGGTTACGTATCGGCCTTTTTAGCGCTATACACTAGCGACCCGAGCAGGGCCCCGTACAACCGTTGCACCACAGGGTATACGATAACCCTAATTAATTATGTGCTTACAGCAAACACATCAATCTTCTGAAATTCATCGTGAACAAGGCTCCCGGTATATATGGGCGGATGCTTCCCTTCGCGTCTTTGGGGGAACGGGTAATTTCGCGGCCAGGCGGGTTGCTGTCCTATATGGTTTGTATTTCTGGACAAATATGTGCACTTCTTTAAAATAATAACTGATTTCGTTATTTTCGTGTTTCAATGACTGTACCTATCAGTGTGGCAAGAACAAAGGAGACATTTAAAGCAGTGCTCGTGACGCCCGTGCGGTAAGCGTATACACACGAATGTCAAGCCACTACATGCGCGAAAAGCCACCGCGTAATTCAGACGACGCCCGTCGCCGCCCTATCAATAACGCATCAACGTTGCCATTGCAGGCAGAGCTTATGAACCAAAACTGACTTCAGCACACATGCAACGGCATAGTATATAAAAGGAAAAGAGGAAATGGCACAGCTGATTGTAGTTCTATAACAACGTTCTATTGGGGCGATCAAATGCCTTGCATTCACAATTTATTTCGTTTGATGGCGTAGTTTCCAGTGCCTGAGTAAATCGCGACCATCTCGATGGCCTGTGTCGCTAAATCCACATAGATTACAATCCACAAGGTAATTTGAAGATAGAAGGACGCTATAGCACCAAATTTCCTCTTTGTGAGGTTATAATTAGTATGAAACTCTTATGACCTCCATGCAGCTAGAATCTCTTTCAAGTTCTTACAGTTTCTTCTTGCGTGCGCAAAATCCGTCGAAGCCTACGACAAATCCCGAGCGCTTATAACTGCAGCTCCGGCACAAGAGTTTTCATTACTGTCAGTCTCCCGCTATTGATATATCGATTACCACGCTCACCGTCTTCGAAACCATAGGAAACAGATAATTAATGCGCCAGTCGAGTTCCCCGGAACGTATTTAAGATATACGGATGGGGTGAAAAATATAGCTTCGGGGAGATCGGATTTGGCTGGAACGCATCATTTCAGCTTTCTTTCAACGCCATGACGTTCGATGGCCCATACTTTATAGGACATCTTTTGGTCCGCGCCGACGAAACAAACAAAGTGATGGCGAATACAAACAACTTCCAAGTTAATTTCAGTCGGGGCGGTATGAAATCGGATAATCGATATTGAAGAAAGCTCGACGAAATTGAGCTCTACATAGGTCGAGGTGATTGGCGAGCTACCGGAAGAAGTCGCCTCACAAGAAGAGAACGCGCGTGCTCCAGCAAGATATATGGACAGCAAGATATATAGCGTTGTTCGTGCGCTCTATAGCATCAGTATGCGCTGTCGCAAATACCCTGCAAACTTAATCGATAAGCTTTGCGCCTCAACCGGTTCCTCCAAGTTCTACCTAACATCGACTATAATTTTCGGACAATCGAACCAATTACTCGCAGAGCCGTCCCGTAAATCGTGCCCCTATATATATATATATATATATATATATATATATATACAGCGATAAGAAAAGTATAAAAATCTGCGAAGACAGAGAGCTAGGACTTGATTGGATACTGTCTATGCGTGGTTATATGCACGCGCGAGCTCATTCACAAATGAAGGAGATCGTATATACTGCGGGATGCGAACAAATTAAGTGCGACACTCGGGATCGAATTCTCCGAAGGAAAGATCGCGCCTGAAAGATCGCGCCTGAATCGATAGAAAAATAAAAGGGGGGGGGGGGGGGGAGGACCTTAAAAGGAAGCTTCTGTAAGCATGACTTTCTTTTTTTCTTTCTCTTTTCAGGCGAATTTTGTCAATACGAAAAGAAATCGACCGAGGAGTCGCCTCTCGATTCGCGTCTCAAAAATTAGGACGGCGTGTGCCCACGAAACAGAAGAGAGGTCATTATTAAATCCTTAGAGACAATTTATCGCCAGCCTCTCGCCGGTAAGGGACACCGAGTGTATTTCTTTCTTTCTTTCTTTCTTTCTTTCTTTCTTTCTTTCTTTCTTTCTTTTGTGAAACAGCTCGATAGGCGAGAGCTGTAAATTGAACGGAGGAAATGGGGAGCACATCGGGCGAGGGAGCTAGAGGCGCCAGGAGACAGAATTATGTTACGCTCAGTTAGCTTTGAAGGGCGACGCTCTGAGAAGAGGTACGTATATACAACCGAATTTGAAACATTTCAGTGAGAAAGTGGTCTATACGAAAGGCAGTGAAGCTTAAAGATCAAGAAAGCAAATTTCCGAAGCCGCTAAATTGTTTCAACGCGTGTTTGGTAAAAAATGAAGGCGAAGTTGGCGAATGCATGTGGTTGCCATTAACAGTATTGACTTTCTCTGCGCTGTCTTAACAGCGATGACGGCTATATAGTTTATTGACAGAGAAATCAGTGAAAAGCAGCGGGCGAGAAGAATCAGGGGGAACCGAGGGGCTCGACAATTCGTATCAACCGTACGGCAATGAACGGTGACAAGGAAAGCACAGAGGAAATGCCTGTTTTTCTTTTTATTCCGTACTGCGACCTCATTGTCTAAACCGGATGGACAATACAAATGAAAATAAAACGGCGATACACAACAAAATAAGCAAAAGCAATGCAAGTACAAAAATATCATATCGGAGTCTGATAATGCATCTTCAATAAAACAATTCCATTCACTTATCCTCCTTGGAAAAAAAGAAAAAGGTTGAAAAGATCAGAGCTTGCAAAATATGACACAACATAAATTGAAATGTCGAATTATGAATGAGGGTTAAACCTGCGATAAGGTTCAGATTCTTAATAAAGGAAAATGACAGTAAAAGTGCAAAAAATTGGCCGATGATTACGCTTGGTAATGCGATCTTTGAGCGCAGCTGCTGCCTTATTTCAACAACAGGCAACCGCATACAGAACGCGCAGTGCCGAACGGAGGCGGTTCCGCGTTTCGGATTGGGCAGCAAACACCGCGATCCGCCGCTATCGAGCCGGCGCTCCGACAACGCGCCATCGCGCCGTTTTGTAGTGGGTCACCGCCGTGGAAGGGGGGGAGGGGACGGGATTAGCACTTATTATTTAATGTTTCTTCTGAGGTGGGATGAAAAAACGGGTAGAGAACAGGGGTATTGAACAGAGGTCAAACACTCATTCACTCACAAACAGGCTTCAATGTGGCCACACTAAGTTAGGGTGCGAAGTAGAAGGGGACGAAACACTATCACGCTGTCTTTTTTTTTTTCCGTCACTTCATTTGATTGTTCATTTGATTGATTGATTGATTGAACTGTCTTTCGAGTCATCGCAACGACACTGCGCCAGGTAAAGGGAGGTATAGGGCAAGAGTGGAGCCGGGAGAAGGACAGCCAGCCAAAAGCACTACCAGAGGCGACAAATGCCACTCAGGAACGCGCCCCGCAAACTGGGAAAAGAACGACACGACTGAGAGCAGTACAACCAGGCCCCGCACACTCTCAAGTTCAACAAATGGCCACAGAGGGCGAAAAATCAATCGAGGCGCGTTTCAGCGTAAGCGCGCAAGTGGAGCTACTGTAATTTGGTCGAATAGTTTAATTTGTGCTTTCTCTGCTAGGGGCGCTGAACATGCTGAATTTTTTAATTTACACAAACCATTGACATGAACAATCGAGGTGTCTAAGGATGCTTTTTTACCTCAGGCAAATAGGCAGTTGATTTTCTTTTAATTTGATTGTTGAAGCTGCTTTTTAGTCATAGCCTCAAGGTTTTTGTGCTCGATTAACCACCAACAGCCGACAGCCTATTGGTATCGATGTGTTTCCTGGCCGTTGGCGTTCGAATACTACGGCGGTAAAACATTTTCGAAAGCATGCTGGTTTCGTCTGCGAATCATTACATAGACTTGCTGTAAGAAGGTCTACTCTTGGCAAAGAATAGTGCCTCATTTTGTTTAGGCGTTGACTATCATAATGAATGCGGCGGAGGTTGAGGGAGTACGCTTGAAGGTACGTTTTTATGCCGTTGATCTCCATAACACCGTAAGTACGCAAACCGATGTCGCAGAACACCCGATGCATCATTGTGTGTTCTCCGTCATCGCTTGTTTGCCGTATGCCTACTAACTCTTCATTTCTTCAAGTGTTGTATCCTCCTTTTGTCCTTGTTCTCTTGTGCTTCACTTACAGTATGTCGTTCTGTCAGCTGTAATGCGCATTTGCAAAACCAATACGTTTGATAAGACGCAGTGGTTATAATTTCACTACACATGTATTAGGCTGGCACATATGGTTCAGATACAGATACCTGTATGCGAACTTGCACGACGTTGATGCGGAGATTAGGATAATTATGACACCCGTAAGGAAGAGGCAGCTGACGGCCGTATAAGCTGTTGCGTTCTTTCCGCCAAACTACCCGGCCTGGTATTGCTGTAAAGATGCTGTATAAAAGTGACACGCGGTGACAGGGAAATTATTATACTTAGCAGCCGACCGTACGTTTTGTAGCTTAGGTCTTCTTTCTTGTGTGTTTGTGCTACCCTTATTAATGAGCCATCTCTTGACTATGTTCTTGGCTATGTAACCGCGTTTGTGTGGATGCGTAGACGTGTGCTTTTTGTTGTACTTGTAAAATGCAAATAAAATACTTTCAGGCTTACTCAATCTTTGGTGTCGTGTGCGTTTATTCCAGTCGAGGCCATCGTGCCATCTGGAAACCGCATTCTGTCAGTAGCCCTACACGAAATGCAACGGCTGGAGCGCGGCGGCACTACTCGGGATGCCCTTAAAAGTCAGTTCAGAGTGTGCCTTAACTCGATATTCAGAGTGTGCCTTAACTCGATATGACTCAGCGCTACATGTATTCCGCTGCGCCTCGATCGTGCTCCCGCCAGTTTGGTTGCTGTGTGGCAAACGTAGCGCCTACATAAATATGTAGGCGCTACGTTTGCTACACAGCAACTAAACTGGCGGGAGCACGATCGAGGCGCAGAAACCCAGTAAAGCCACAGAACACCTGGTAAAGCGTGTGCAAACCTGGTGAAGCGTGTGCAAAACCCCGTTCCGTTTCCTGTTGTACAGCGCCACCTGTGGTCACATACTTTAGTTCACGACGCCACCGCTACGCTTATTTCCGTAGCACTGTGGAAGGTACAGTTTCCCTTCTCTAAGTTTGTATAGGTGTTCTGTGGTACAACCACGCGACGCGGAGACGGAGGAGCGAGAGCCGTGGATCACGTGCGAGGCGGCAAGGAGGGCCCGCCGCCGGCATCTCGGCAGTGCCGCGACAGCAGGAGAAGAGACGGCGAGGGCGGAGTGGACGGTAGCGGAGAGGGTCACCGCAACGGCGCTGCGCGGAGCAAGGAGGCGAGAGGATAGGCGAGAACACGTGATCCGGCTTTGGAGGACAAGGGGAGAGCAAGGCTCGCGCCGTGCGCGAGAGATGGCGCCAGGAGCGCGCTGGCTCCGGCAACGGCGATGCGAAACGCAGGAACGTTCCAGTCTGTTCTTTGTTTATATCTTGTCACCCGCTCCCCTCTGCAATGCCTCGGCGATTGAGAGTATTGAAAATAAATAAATAAACGGGCGCCGGAGAGCTGCGCTCTAGAACGGAGTGCCGTCGAGGGGAACCGCACCTACAACTTCTGCACGACGTGCGAGATGCGCTGCTCTGTATGGCGATTGTGTTACGGCGACGGCCGTGGGAGTGTTTTCGAGAGCCGTGCCCTCACAAAAATGGCGGTGGATGTGGTACATGCATCCTTTGAACGCCCCGTTATGCTTCTCTCCTCTTTCTCGCTCCCTCTGTTTACCTACACCAGTGTAACAAGAACTGGCAACAAGGCTGAGACGCCGGCGCTGGGGAGCGATCGTCGTCCTCGAAAGCCGCGGATTCCGACGAGCAGGCGTGCTTCCTGCCGCGGCACGACAGAACTGTCGGTATATAGGTATACATATCCGCGCCGCCGCGTCAGCCTATAAACAGACTCGAAGGGCTCTGGAAAAAGCCCGGCTGCACGGAAGTTTCGGGTGTCGAGGAACCGAAGCCGCGCGATGCGGGCTTGGTCCGCGCTTTTGATGCACATCGGGCGCGTTCCGGTGGACTATCGACGCAAAAGACGCTGGCACCGCAACAGCAGAATGGCATGATATGCTGTAATAATGCGATTAGCATTATTTGCCTCCATCAGAGACTTGGTTAGAGCGTCCGTCCGTCCGTCCGTCCGTCCGTCCGTCCGTCCGTCTGTCCGTCCGTCTGTCCGTTGTTACGTTTCGCCTACAACGCGCGGTATAGCCGGCGCGGATGCAACGGACGCCGGAGCTTCGTTCAAAGCGGCGGACATTTTGGCCCGTTCGGAGCTCCCGCAGTCTCCCCGCCAAGCGCGTCCAGGCGTGTTTCAGTGCCACGTGTCTTCGTGTGTGCGTGTGTGTGTGTGTGCCCACGCTTGTCAAAGCGCGGCAGCCGGGGAGAGGAGCTCCCCAAGTGTGAAGCGAGGAGGTCTGACAGGCGCCAGCTTGGCGATGCGTCACTACACTCGTCTCAACGTGTCTCTCAGTCTGTCCGTACCCGCCGTCACGTGGTCTCGTCACGAGGCCTTCCTTCTTGCCCTCAACTGCGAAAGTATAAGAGCAGCTGCCCCCGGACGCCAAGAGAGAGGCTCCGATTTCTTCTGTTGAGTAGCGTGCTCTCCCGTCTCTCCACTTCGGTCGACCTGACCGCCCGCTCTTTTGCGATGTCAGAATAAACAAGTTGTTCTGTTACCAGTCGACTCATGCTTTGCCGGGACCTTCGGATGCTTCCAGTTGTGCCCCAGGCCGCCAGGCCAACGCTACCCTTGGGGCTTGCGACCCAGATTCTAACAGCTGGTTGCCAGCGGTGAGATCGCGACAACGGAGGCCAGCAGCGAAGATATGCAGTTGACTGTATGCTGAGCAGCACAACGACCATCCGGGAGCAGTGCAACGAGCCCTGTGTGATGACTGGTTGCCTGCAGCGGAACGACTGCGCTGAGTTCTTGGCTGCGAGGTTTGGTGAGTGCGGGACTTTCTTCTTCTGAGTTTTGCCAGGCTTTTGTTAGTGTCAGAAACAGAGCTGGTAATTGTGGTTGTCGTTGCTGCCGGGTTAGTTTGCGGCAAGACAATAGTAGGCAGTAGAGAAAGCAGCATTCAGAGCAGCCATGGATTTGAAGTCGTTGCGCAAACCGAAATTGCTGGAGCTTGCAAGAGAGTTGGGTCTGGATGTCTCAGACAAACTCAGAAAACCAGAACTGCTGAGGGCTATTCTTGAGTTAGAAGCTGAGGATGACGAGCTGTCGGAATGCCTTGAGACCATTGAGGAGAGGGAGACGGCAAAAAGACAGGAGCGCGAACTTCAAGAGCAAAAAGAGAAACAGGAGCGCGAACTTAAAGAACAGAAAGAGAAAGATGAGCGCGAACGAAAAGAACAAAAAGAGAAAGAAAAGGAAGAGCGCGACCGTCAACACGCTTTGGAAATGAAGCGTCTCGAGGTAGAGATGGAACGCGCTCGTAATGGAAGTCAGGCACACGGTGCAGGAGAACGAGTATCGTTCAAAATGACTGACCTGATGCGGCCGTTTAAGCTTGGAGAGGACATTGGTTTGTTCCTGGTTAACTTTGAGCGAACGTGCGAGAAGCAGGGGTTCTCTCGGGAAACGTGGCCACAGCGCTTGCTCACTTTGTTACCCGGCGAGGCGGCCGACGTAGTCGCTCGCTTGAAGAGAGAGGAGGCAGAGGATTTCGACCAAGTGAAATCGAGTCTGCTAAAAAAGTACAGGCTGTCCGCGGAGGCGTTCCGTCGGAAGTTTCGGGAAAATGAGAAAGGCAGAAGTGAGTCATACACAGAGTTTGCGTACAGGCTTATGTCAAACATGCAGGAGTGGCTCAAAGAAGAGAAAGCGTTTGGTGACCACGAGAAAGTTCTGCAGTGTTTCGGGCTAGAACAGTTTTATAGTCGGTTACCTGAGAACGTGCGGTACTGGGTCTTGGATAGGCCAGACGTTAGTACGGTGGCTAGAGCCGCTGAGCTAGCCGAGGAGTTTGTGACGCGTCGGGCTCGCGGAGCTAAGGACGGTCAAAAGGGTGAATTTGGCTCCAAGTTTGAGAGGCCGAAGTTCACACCCATGAGAAAACGGTTCGAGACGAGGCAAGCGCGCGTGTGTTATACGTGCCAGAAGCCGGGTCACTTTTCGGCGCAGTGTCCAACCGAACCTAAGGAGACGGCGGCAGCCGAAGCCGAACGCAGAAAACGGTTCGAGACGAGGCAAGCGCGCGTTTGTTATACGTGCCAGAAGCCGGGTCACTTTTCGGCGCAGTGTCCAGAAACAAAAACAAAAGTCGTGTTTTTGTCCTTATGCAGCACTGACGAGAACATGAAGCTTCTCGAGCCTTACATGCGAGACCTCCTCGTGAACGGGAAAGAGTGCCGAGTGCTTCGCGATTCCGCAGCTACGATGGATGTAGTTCACCCCTCCTACGTAGAAGCCGATATGTTCACGGGCGAGTGCGCATGGATCAAGCAAGCCGTGGAAGCTCACAGCGTGTGTCTGCCCGTAGCAAAAGTGCTGATTGAAGGACCTTTCGGAGCGCTTGAGACGGAGGCGGCAGTGTCATCTATGCTGCCCCCCCAGTACCCGTACCTATTTTCGAACAGGTCCGATCACCTCCTGCGCGAGAAGGGGCTTTTGTTTGGTGAGGCTAGCGTTCAGGCCTTAACCAGATCGAAGGTTCGGGAGCTCGCTGCAAAGGCAGTAGTTGCGGGGCCGACGTTGTCGAACAATGAGAAAGGATCGGAGGCGCAGCAAGCTGATATTCAGAGCACGCCCGAACTGAATAAAATTGAGCCTGTAGCATTGAAGGCACCAGATACTGGAGAGGAAATGCCCGACACGGGAAAGTTAGAAGAGCTATCTGCAGATTTGCTCATCGCGCCTACGTCAGATGGACTGAATAGGTTGCTAAAAGTCAGCCGGTCGGCTTTGATAGCGGAGCAAAAGAAGGATGGCAGCCTAGAAAACATCCGCTGCATTGTCAAGGAAGGTATCGCCAAGAAAAATGCTCGCTTTGTGGAAAGAGGTGGGGTCCTGTACCGGAAGTATCTAGACCGCAGAGGAGTGGAGTTCGATCAGCTGATCGTGCCTCAGTGCTACCGTCAGGATCTGTTGCGCTTGTCGCATGGGGGTTCGTGGTCCGGACACCTAGGAGTTAAGAAAACTAAGGACCGTCTCTTGCAAGAGTACTATTGGCCAGGGTGTTTTCGGGACGCAGACCACTTTGTGAAGACATGCGACACCTGTCAGCGGGTGGGCAAACCAGGGGACAAATCGAGGGCGCCGTTGAAGTTGGTACCTATCATTACGGAGCCTTTCAGACGGCTCGTTATTGATACAGTGGGACCTCTGCCGGTAACAGCCACGGGGTACAGACACATTTTGACTGTGATCTGCCCAGCGACAAAGTTCCCTGAAGCAGTGCCGCTTAAAGAACTAAGCTCAGTTGCGATAGTCAATGCACTACTGTCCATATTTGCGCGAGTTGGTTTTCCTGCGGAAATCCAGTCAGATCAGGGCACGGTGTTTACGAGCGCTTTGACGACAGCCTTTCTCGAAAGGTGCGGGGTAAAGCTGTTACACAGCTCAGTGCACCACCCCCAGTCGAATTCCGTTGAGAAGCTGCACTCCGTCATGAAGCGCGTGTTGAGAGCATTGTGTTTTGAACATCAAACTGACTGGGAGCTGTGTCTGCCTGGGGTGATGTTTGCATTACGGACCGCGCCGCATGCGGCCACGGGGTTTTCGCCAGCTGAGCTGGTGTACGGTCGCTCGCTGCGGTCTCCGCTTCGCATGCTTCGAGAATCGTGGGAAGGCAGGGGCGACGACCCAGTCGTGGTGGAGTACGTGCTTAAGCTCCTCGAACGCTTAAGAAGGGCACAGGAGTTGTCAGGTGAAGCAATGGCAAAGGCCCAGCAGAGGGCCAAGGTTTATTATGATCGGACAGCCAGGGCCCGTCGTTTTGAGGTGGGCGATGAGGTCATGATATTGCGCACGTCGCTAAAGAACAAACTCGACGTGCAGTGGGAGGGCCCAGCACGGATTGTTCAAAAACTGTCGGACGTTAACTACGTGGTCAGTCTGCCAGGAAAACGGAAAGCACAGCAAGTTTACCACTGTAATCTGCTCAAACCCTATAAGCAACGGGAAGCAGTAGTATGTATGATGGTAAACGCTCCCGAAGAGCTACCGGTCGAGCTTCCGGGACTAGGCTCAGTAACGAACAGGAAAGACACCGATCAAGTCATTAGTGACTTAATCAGTAAAGCATCGCTGTCGCCTGAGCAGAAAACCGAACTACACCAGCTCTTACAAGAGTTTCAAGGTCTGTTCTCTGAGAGGCCTGGTAGGACTTCTGTCCTTACTCATGACATAGAACTTACCTCCCCAGAGCCAGTACGATCCAAGGCGTACCGGGTGTCACCCCGCCAGAGCGATATTATGGAGGCTGAGGTAAAGAAAATGCTACAGCTCGGTGTTATTGAGGCGGGTGAGAGTGATTATACCTCCCCTTTGATATTAGTTGAGGTACCGGGCAAGGAACCTCGTCCTTGCGTCGACTACCGCAGGCTTAATTCCATCACTAAGGATCAAATTTATCCGATCCCTAACATCGAGGAGCGCCTTGAGAGAGTGAGTAGCGCTCAGTTTATTTCCACCCTAGATCTTGTCAGGGGTTATTGGCAGGTTCCACTTACAGAAGAGGCTAGTAGGTATGCGGCGTTCATTTCACCAATGGGGACATTCCGTCCTAAAGTTTTGAGTTTTGGTTTGAAGAACGCGCCATACTGCTTTTCAAGCCTCATGGATAAAGTGTTGCGGGGACAGCAAGAATTCGCTTTACCGTATCTAGACGACGTAGCGATATTCTCCGCATCCTGGCCTGAGCATATGGCCCACTTGCGGGCAGTGCTAACCCGCCTGCGCGATGCGGGCTTGACAGTCAAGGCTCCCAAGTGCCAGTTAGCACAGGCCGAGGTTGTCTACCTCGGTCACGTGATTGGTCGGGGTCGTCGCCGCCCCTCTGAAATAATGGTGGCCGCTGTGCGAGACTTCCCGCAACCGCGCACGAAGACCGATATTCGGTCGTTCTTAGGTGTCGCCGGCTACTATCAGAGGTACATCCCCAGGTACTCTGATATCGCGGCTCCCTTGACGGATGCTCTAAGAAAGACAGAGCCGCAAACAGTCGTCTGGGATGAGACGAAGGAAAGAGCTTTTAGCGCCCTAAAGAGCGCCCTAACAAGCCAGCCTGTGCTACGATCGCCCGACTACACAAAAGGGTTCGTTGTTCAGTGTGATGCTAGTGAGCGAGGCATGGGCGTTGTACTGTGCCAACGGGAAAATGGAGAAGTAGAACACTCCGTCCTAGGAGTATGCTAGTCGTAAGCTGACCAGTCGTGAGCAGGCGTACAGCGCCACCGAGAAGGAGTGTGCGTGTATCGTGTGGGCCGTTCAGAAATTGTCATGCTACCTAGCCGGCTCGAGGTTTATCATTGAGACGGATCACTGCCCTCTCCAATGGCTGCAGACCATCTCTCCCAAAAATGGCCGCCTCCTGCGCTGGAGCCTCGCTTTGCAACAATATTCCTTTGAGGTGCGTTACAAAAAGGGGAGTCTCAACGGTAACGCCGATGGCTTAAGTCGAAGCCCCTAACGTGGGAATCAGCCTCAAAATTGTTTGTTACTGATGTTTTTCTTCCTGAGGCAGGATTTTTAACATATTGCTTTTGTGTAGTGTTTCAAAGTGATGATGTGCTTTCTCGTGCAATATTCCAATTTGTGGACGTGTTCTGAGTGCTGCTAAACTACTGTAAGGAACTAGGCAGTAGTATAAAAGGGGAAAGAGCCTGGCAGGGCTTAGTGAGGGTTGTGCCGTTCTTGCTGACTGAGCGGTTGAGTTTCGGCGTAGTTCTAACGCTTGCCGGGAACGAGAACAAAAATGTCAACTCTCCCGAAGTCACTTTGCAGTGTCCTGGGTGAACCTGAACGAGAGAACGAGGCCTTCTCTGTGCGCTGCGCTCAAGAAACGCCGAAGGACGCCCGACTTCGGTTATGAGCATCATCGAGCGACATCCCTCCGGACAGCGGATGCAGTCCCCTGACCATCGGGATCTCCTTCCCCCGGCGGGGCGGTCTGTTACGTTTCGCCTACAACGCGCGGTATAGCCGGCGCGGATGCAACGGACGCCGGAGCTTCGTTCAAAGCGGCGGACATTTTGGCCCGTTCGGAGCTCCCGCAGTCTCCCCGCCAAGCGCGTCCAGGCGTGTTTCAGTGCTACGTGTCTTCGTGTGTGCGTGTGTGTGTGTGTGCCCACGCTTGTCAAAGCGCGGCAGCCGGGGAGAGGAGCTCCCCAAGTGTGAAGCGAGGAGGTCTGACAGGCGCCAGCTTGGCGATGCGTCACTACACTCGTCTCAACGTGTCTCTCAGTCTGTCCGTACCCGCCGTCACGTGGTCTCGTCACGAGGCCTTCCTTCTTGCCCTCAACTGCGAAAGTATAAGAGCAGCTGCCCCCGGACGCCAAGAGAGAGGCTCCGATTTCTTCTGTTGAGTAGCGTGCTCTCCCGTCTCTCCACTTCGGTCGACCTGACCGCCCGCTCTTTTGCGATGTTAGAATAAACAAGTTGTTCTGTAACCATGCGACTCATGCTTTGCCGGGATCTTCGGATGCTTCCAGTTGTGCCCCAGGCCGCCAGGCCAACGCTACCCTTGGGGCTTGCGACCCAGATTCTAACACCGTCCGTCCGTCTGTCCGTCTGTCTGTGTCCGTCTGTCTGTGTCCGTCTGTCTGTGTCTGTCTGTCTGTGTCTGTCTGTCTGTGTCTGTCAGTCTGTGTCTGTCAGTCTGTGTCTGTCAGTCTGTCTGTCCGTCTGTCCGTCCGTCCGTCCGTCCGTCCGTCTGTCTGTCTGTCTGTCTGTCTGTCTGTGTTTGTCAGTCTGCCTGTCAAATAAATAAAGACGACATCATGGCAGCCACTTCATTGCATTAGGGCCAGGCTGCGAGATTTGGCGTTTATGGAGTTTCGGGTTAAGGCGAAGTTTGAAGAATAATTGCTCCAGCGCGCTGTGCCAACACGGTTCAACGTTTCCCACTGGTCCGAGCCCTTGATCCTGAATTGATAGTTCTGGATGCGTCTAAGCAACTTTATAAAATCTAACCCTTCCGAAAAGAAGGTTATTGGAGGTACAAAGTCACTGCACTGTGAATTCGACTAAAACCCACATCAGATTATGAGGACTACCGTCCCAAAGCAAGACTGGTACTATGAAAAACGCTCCGGATTAGACATGGTGTTCTAACGTGCACCTCAATCTAAGTACACACGGGTTTCCTCCCTCCAAGCACGCCGGAACGATGCCGGGAATCGGACCTTTGACCTCACGCTCATGCAGCTGAACGTCACACTTCCATTGAACCAGCATGGCGAGTCCGGTGGGGATTCGGGATCAAACGCAAATAAATTCTCGTAGATGATGTGGGAGTTCTTTCGGTCTACCGGGGCGCAGTCGTTGCTGTGCCTACGGCTACGGACTTATTCGCCATTGCGAGGAAAACCCCTCCCAAATGACTGCCCCTCGACCGCGCGCCGTTTCCCCGGGCGCCGCGAGCGCGTCCCGCGACGTCATGCTACGCGGCCCTGCGATTGGGTCGTGGGGCGTGACGTAGGGAAGAAGCCCCGACTGGGGACGATCGCCGTGCGCGAGGGAGTCGTGCTGCGAGAGGGATGAGCGCCGGTCACGAGAGGCAAGCTGCAAGGTACGTGAGCGACCAGCTATTTGTGTCCCCAACGCCCCGGCCTGGGGACGTTCACGTGCTTTGTCAGCTTGCGTAAGTGTGGCTTGCTGAGTGGCTCTGCGTTCCGCCCTTGCGGTAGTCGCAGGTGCTCAGTGCGTCACATTTTGCGTGTCCGAACCGTCGCAGACCATTGTCGGTGACGGGAAGCGCTAGGTAGCGTTTGCGAACGCATTTCGGCCCGCGTGCGCAAACCATCGTTCGACGCGGCGCGTAACCCGCCTTCCTCGCCATCGGGAACCGCGGGCGCCGAGTGTACTCCGTGTGTTTGGGTGCAGTCTGGTACGTGTTGGCCATTTGTGATCAATAAACGCCTTAACTGTCCTGGACGCCTTGTGTTCCTGGGAGAGCGCCCATGCGTACGGCCAGAGCCAGCCAGGTCTTTCGGCTCGGTGCTCGAACCTGCGGTGGGTCTATCGCCGTACGCCGTCGTGCCGCGTCGTGAGGCTCCACTTCTCGGGGGCCACTTGGCGACGCCGTGCGCGGAGACGTACAGTGAGCCCACAATATTAAGATAAAGAAGTGGCATTCACGTAATGCTCACAACAGATGGCGTTATATGCCGCACTAACCAAAGGGGCGCCGAGAGAAGGAAACCTTAATTAGGAACGAGAGTGCTATACTAGACAGTCTCAAATTCAGCTATGCTGTCGAATTCCGCTATGTTGTCATTTTGAGCCAATCAGAGCGGTCATAGCGGCCCTTCAGGCCAATCAGAAATGACAACATGGCGCAATTGCACAGTTTCAGCGAGAGTGGCAGTCAACGTGCGCTAGCCGAGGCTCTGACGATACAAAATTTTGCAAGAGCGACATTAAAAAGCGCAGATCTCGACACCGTATGCAAAAATGTATCATGTGACAGTATTGTTATATGTTCATTATGTGACGGTAAATTGACTTCTGCACGTTCACTAGTTACACGTTCAATATGAGTTCGTTGTTTTGGTTCGGTATTCTTTTTATATATAAAACGAAATTGCACTGAACTGGTGAGCAATAGGGAGATGCTTGTTGAGCGCTGCATCTAACAGCTGTAATATGGGCGGTACACATCTGCATCATCGGTTACACTACACAGCAGCTGTACGCGTGGAACAGTATACGTGTTCCTATACGCGGTCAATTCCACGTCTGCGTTCGCTAACTTGTTGCCTTCGGCAAAGCGATAGCACAAACAGTAGCTAATCAAAGAACATCACTCTGCTAGTTTTCGTGGGAGGGACTCTTGCATTTGACTAAACGTGTACGCGATCGAAACTGATACGTGACTGATACGCATGTTTCCCTTCCGCAGGAAAACAGCCGCGCATCGCTCGTCCTCGAGCCTACAGACGAGGCAGGTCACGCACGAGACACAAGAAGAAAGGGCAGAAAATAATGGTGCCCCGAGTATCGAACGCTACGGTTCGTCTTTCTCCTTGCGCCATTGGCTGGTGGAACAAGCACGCGCGTCGGTGGACTTAAACAAAAACTATACAAGACGAGAAAGCGTGCATCCACTGCCAAACATGCATGCACTAGCTTAATTCTCGGGCAAAACAGTATTTCTATGGGGTTGTCCGAGCATTCGGTGTTTCGAACACACCAATCGAATATACACGCATCTTCTAATTGAAAAATTGTATCCGGGAATTTAGATTTAAATTTTATCGCACATAAGGTTTTGCAATAATGGTGCGTGTGTGTGTGTGTGCGTGTGTACGTCCACAAACACACACATACACAGTCATCCGGCCCTCGTCGTGGCATCGTCGCCATGTTGCCGTTCTATCGTCGTCATCCAGTCCTCGTCATACCGTCATCGCCCCGCTATCGTCGCCTACAGTCGTCGTCATACAATCATCGTCATACAATTGCATTAATGCCGTCGTCGTCATACCGCCTGTGTAATTCCATATACGTCAATTCCTCTTTCTTCGTACCATCGTAATCGTGCTGTCATTCATTCTTGATTATGCCGCCGTTGTGGAGTAATCATCGTCATTGGTTGGTCGTCGTGCATTGGCTGTCATAATGTCTTCGGGAGACTGTTCTGGTCGATCGTTCCATCGTCGTCATTCGAGCTTAGTCGTCCCGTTCTCTCAATGCCGCCGTCGTCACGCCCTTGTCGTTATTCCACTTATTCGTTTTAGAATAGCCGTGCCGTCGTCAGCATACCGCCTTCATTGTTCCATCAACGTTATTCCTTCATTCCATCGTCGTCATGCCGTCATGGTCATGGCCGATCCTGGCGAACGAGTGTCATAGAAAAGTGGGCCGATTCCGGAGACTGCTTATGTCGCGCATAGCCGAAACAATGGGAATCTCAGAATGATCACTGCAGGTTCTAGACAATTAAAGGTGTTTTCCCTAATACGGTGTGTCGCTACATTGCTCGAATACTCATCGCATTCATGTCGACAGTCATCGCGAGATGGGTTCTGCCGGAATGTTTCGCTTAATCTTGCAGTCGATCGTTGTCCTCCTTTACACTGCCGCCGCTGTCTCAAAGTGCCTGAAGTAGGTAAATAACATGCTAATCGCACTAAAACAGAAATGCAGTTTGGTGCGAATAGTCTAACTGCACGCGAAGGCCACGCGATGGGAGTGGCTCTGTCTATACAGAAACATACATATACTATACTCACGGTCGTGGAGCACGAACGAGGTCGAGGGTGTGGTTTGCCTCGGTTTCCGGGTTCCGACGAGGCAGAAATGCAAGAAAACGACCGCGCACGGTCGTAAGCGACTTCGGCGCAAGATAAAGAATCACGGGGTGGTCGCACTTGGCCGTGCCCCCTATAATGTTCCGGCAACATCTTTAGCTGCGCCACTCGTCATCACCACCATTATCGGCCTGATTATGCCTATGCCTACTGAGGCGGGGGGCACCGTGCTCGCCCTCGAATATCCCGCTCCCACCCTGTTGATCCCACGTCAACCAAACTCGAACTATACAAACTCGACTCGTTCACCCACGACTGCATTTCACGTCTATTGACCCGCGTACTGCTGTTATTCGACAGACCATGCACTTCCTATAGCTACTCCGCCCATCACATAACCCAAATCCATGCTCCACTTACCTAAGCATATATAGGACATTAAAATCAATCAAATAAATGGGCTTGTCAGATATTTTTCCGTTGCAAGGAGAGACCGGCGCTTCGACGCACTCCCTGTGTCACGCGGGGAAGAACGACGATTCGAGAAGCGCAGCTTCTCTCACCGAGTAGGCTCGATTCATATACGGCTCGGCACCCGGCGCATGTCACAGAATCTAATAATTCAAACGAAAGAGCGCATTCACACAGCAGAGACCGCACGATTCTTTAAACTTATGTTCTTTATAATGCGGCGCACGCTTCTATTCTTCTATTTCACCCCGACATGCTATATGTAAAACGAAAGGCAGCATGTTCCTATACGCCTACAAAAGCCAGACGTTGCGGACTCCTTAAGCTGACAGTAAGTGGCCTTCCCACAATATCTCTCTCTCTCTCTCTCTCTCTCACGCGATATCAAAGACGAAACAAAGATAAAACTAAGGTATATGAAGGCTGAGCGAAGGGATATCGTTTGCGTTTTCGAGCGACCGTTAGAAAAATATATCGAGTTCTGGGTCGAGTTCCGCGAAGGAACGGGATGCGTGGCCAACCACATGCAACGCCGTCACTGCTCGGCGCGGAAAAAGACACGACATACTTCACGCCACGAATGCAGCCGTCATTTCTTTCGCCATTGTGGAAAGACGAACTCGAAGAACTGGAGACGTAAGAAAAGAAAGCAAAGGAAAAAAAAAGGGGGGGGGGGAGAGAAAACGGGAAAAGAACTGCAAGAGTGCGACAAGAATTAGGCTTCGCGTCGAAAAACGACTGCGTGACCTTCGGAGCAGGAAGAAAAAAAAAAAAGGTAGAACCGGAAAGAAAGAAAAGAAGCAAAGGCGGCAAGAGAGATCGGGGGGAGGGAAGTCGAAAAAAATAATAATACGGAGAGTGTTCTCGGCTGCAATTTAATAAAGCGGGCGGCGAACGAGCCCGAAAGCGCGGAATAGGGACGCGCGCTTGCCGCTCGGGGCCAACGGTGGCGAGCGTCGGAAGCAATTTGGTGGCCCCCGTCGCCGCCACGTTAGCGCGCGCGGCCGGCAGAGAGTTGGCTCCTCGCAACACGCGAGCTCGCTCGCCTGCCGCCGCCGAGGGGCACAACATACGCGACGGGCGGTCGCGTCGTCTCTCGGGCGTTCGCGGACCATCCGCGGCCCGGGGCTGTCGCCGTCCGCGAAAAAAAAAGAAGCACTAATGAACCGAGCGACGCGGGGATAGAGCGGACAACGAGCGCGACGCAGGGATGACAGGGAAGAGTCGGTGACTGTACCGAGAGAAATGCTGTCACCTTGCAGATTACTTATTTACTTCCGGAACACGCGGAAGCGCATCCCCACCTCTTTTTCGTTTCGTTCTGTTTCGTTACTACAGCATTTCGGGCTTTTGTTAAGCTGGATTAACGCTTCCGCGCGCATTAGTGAGCGCCATTAGCGTACGGAATAGGGCCGGGTTGGGAGAGGAGGTGTCCGATATAGGGGAAGTGCACGGGGGCATGTTTATCCCGCAGGATATTCTGGATGGACGCTGTCTGTGGGCAGCCCCTCCAATAACTTTCCAGTCTGCGTATCACGTGACTACGTGACTCCACCTAGGAATGGACGATACGCGAAATTCGCCGAGCGTGTTTTCCCACGCGTCTAACTCGCCCTAAACAAGGTGGTCACCAGCATATCGGCGCTGACAATAGCACGTTTTGAAAGCGCGAGGGACAGAGGGTGACAGGTATATATGTAGCGCCTTCTGCGATCCCAGCCCGACATCCGCCATTATATATACTGGTTATGTGAGACGAGATGTATGAAGTGCCTTGCGCATTTTGCATGTCGCCCATCATTAGTCCCACAGCCTTCACTTAATCTCTCCTTATCTTTTTAAAAGCGTAGTCTGCAAATTTCTGTCATGTCACATGACAATTATTAACACCGGGGCAAGAAACGTATATATACCGTTAGAGAGTGTTGTGCACCTGTGTATGTATATATATATAACACTCTCTGATGCGTACCACAGGCTCTCCACGCGTTCTCACTGCGACGTAATCTAGGAAAGGCCGACGATGAATTCGTCAGCAGAGTACACAACTGTCATCACAGTTTCTCATCCGCGGGAATGGACGAATCAGAGCGGCAGAGCTATATAGCGAAGCATGCAGTTGATCGCCGAGCCAGTGAAGCGTGTGCCTCCAACGTTAACAAGCGCTTAGGACCACATGTAACACAGCTCGCTGACACGCCTATTCCTCGGTAGGCTAACGACGGAACATCGGGGAGAGAAATTGGTCGGGCGACGCATCCTGTCACCTGCGTATGAGATATGTGCGCACATCTTCCTCGTGCAGCGACGCATCTCCTCTCCGGCATCCGCCGCCGCCGCCACGTATTTGTTCCGTTTGCGAATACGGTTGACCACCACCGCATCAGTGCATACCAAGGAAGGCCGGGATCAGGCAACTGCCACGCTTGGGCGAAAATGGCCTCGATATCCGCTTCCACACATGCAACGACGACGATCGTCGCCGCGGTCATTTACGGGCGTGCGGTATAGCAGGGGGCCCCAATCGTTTCTCCTTGCCGTGTGCGTACATCCTCGAAGCACACATATTGCTCGTTTACCTTCCCCGGCTGACTGCACGCCGCCGACCCGCGACGTATAAGCAACGCGCGTTTCATGCCTGTATATACTACTACGATCGCGTTTTCGCCTTATTTGAGGAGCATCGTATAGCAACTCGAAAAACCAATATGACCAAGGAACACCGCGGAACGATCGCGCGCTCTCTCGTCGAAGCGGTGAACACACCCTCTTGCAGTTGCTCCGCCGCGATCGCGAGATTTCGTATCTATATATACCTCGCCTACCAATGCACGAGAAGGTTTTAAACAGCGAGCTTGGTGACATGCTGCCACCAGCCCGTTTTAAAGCGGATCATCATCATCATCATCATCATAATTTCACCACGATTCATATGGCCTCACGCATATGGCAGCTGCAACCTGCTTTCATGACGGTGATGTCGCCAAATCATTTTTCTTACGCTCTGTGACGCAGCTCCGCACTATGCATTGAAGCCACGGTTGAAGGCATCCGTGACAGGTCGGCGAAAGAGGCATGGTCGTCGCATATGCATCTGCGCACTCATGCCTTATGTGCCCATGAAATATTGTTGTATAAGTCTACGTTCCCCGAGAGAAACTGCGGGAAATGTAACTCCTCCCAAGCACAAGTAAAGATAAGTTTCTCTCCGATGAGAAAGTTTGATTATTCCATGTCCCTGGCGGGGAGTGAAGCAACAAGTTTGCCACATGTGAGTTAGGATGGACGTTATTCCCCATATACTTCTGCGCTACCCGAAAGCGACGCAAGTAAAAGTGTATATAGAACGGACACCGCTAGCCAGTCAGATGCTGTCTCACGAGCACGAAGGATACACCGGTCGCGACGGGCACTGAAGAAGAACGTGTTTACTATACAGTTCCATGTCACCAAATGCGAAAGCTCCCGCCGACACCGCCACCTGAATGTACGGTCATCACGCTTGCTTCAGCACAACGGTAGCGGGTCGGCCATCCGCAGCGTAGCCTATCATATCGTAACGACCATAAAGCAAGCGAATGAAGGCGCGAGATTTGATGTTGATACAGCTATAATAGGAACAGGAGGAGTACGTCAAGCGCAGATGCGCGAGGAGCCCTGCATGGCTGACACGAGCGTTCGCACCTAATCTACAAAGCTGGCGAAAGTCCAAGCGGATGTTCCTCTCGGTGAGGCAGAACGAGGAGCGGAGCGCAGGTGCGTGCCCGTTACGATCAACAACCCCGCACGCATACTTGATGATCGGTGATCTCACGTGACACATCGCACGCCAGTCAATAATAACAGTACCACCGAGAGCTCGCGCTCACGAAGTTCACGCATCATCCAAATTCTGAGACCGGCTTTGTTCGTCGCATATACACTATAGTCGGCGCATATGCGCTTCGTATTTCCGTAAAGAATACGCACACCTCTTCGAAGACGGCTATAACAAAACCACGAGCGACTAGCTAATGTGAGCGTATGGCTAAAGTCAGGTTAGGCGAATTTAAGGCAGCGGCTACAGCAACAAAGACGTTGTTATAAAAACAAGCATAAAACAGCAGCACCGTGTGGCTGTTCAAGCGCCGCGTCGTGACACAATTTTCTCGAGAACTGTGAGTCTGCACAGTTGGTCAAACGTATACATTGGAGCCGAACAACGGCAAGAAAACAAAGGAGTAAGTATATACACGCACTGTCAGAGTTCAGCTCGCGTTTGCGCGATGGAATTAACTCCATCGTTATGACATTTATCCGTGTTCCCTTGATTCTGTGTGAGCGATTCCTACATCGTTCTTTTTTTTTTTTTTTGCATTTCTGGCTATCTATACACTGCATCTCTATATACGATGTGCAGGCTGAAACTTCGAGGATAACAATATAACTAGAGCAGAAGCTAGAAGGACCGCGGTACACGAGATACGGAATGTAAAGGGATACATATCGTAACGTGGATTAGACAGCAACCGCGAGTACAGTCGGTATTGTAGATAAGATAGGGCTGAATTATCATGGTCGGGCAGGTCACCTAATGCGCAGAGTAAATAGCCAGCGGTCCATTATACAGAGTTGCGAAAGGGTGTCAATTGTGAAGAGCCCACGCAGTCGGGGACAGCAGAGAATCAGGTGATGCGATGAGATTAAGAAATTTGCAAGCATAGGACGGAGATCATGCGGCTGACGCAAGACGAGTAATTGAAAATCGTTGCGCACTGCCTTCGTCTTACAATTAATGTAAGCATTAGAGCCGCAAGTTGGGCTGGTTACATGATGGTGGTGACGACGATAAAGGTCCGAGAAATGTTAAAGCAAAAGGCGCATTAAACGCTCTGCGAATTTGTTTACAACGACCAACTCTTTATTATCTTCTTATCTTTCCTTATCTATTCTTACCCTTTCTCCTTACCAAGTGTAGGATAGCCAACCGCAGGTACGGTGTTGGTTATGCTCCTTACATACCTCTCTTCATTTCTCTCTCTCGCTTTGTTTTTCGTTAGGTATGTGACAGAATATACATAAGCACGCTTATCTTATTATCGGGTCGGTACTGCATATCGCGCGAACAAGATTCTCGGTTTTCGTTCAATGTTCGCGATTCCCGTGGCGTTGATTTTCGTCGTGCAAGTGTCGCGTGCCTGTGCCAACGTCGCCAAACAATGAGTGTATGTGTATATATATATATATATATATATATATATATATATATATATATATATATATATATATATATATATATATATATATATATATATACGACGGTCTAAAGCTCGCGTTTTAGACCGTCACAACAGAGATTCGCTCGAGGCCTTGCGAGAATGTGCTCACAGCAGCAGTTCTTGGATGCTCCTGCAGCGTTAGCGCACTGACAAAACCTCCTAACATTTGCACGGTATCACGCGTTCGGCTATTTGACACGCGACAGCAGATCGGCAGGTGCGATCTTCACGCCCCACATTCCGGCCATTATCGGCACACAGAGCCGTCGTCAATCGTCACTTATATCTGCGATGCGACGCACATCAGTATAGCAGGAGGGACAGGATAAAGTGTACCTTAACTTCAAGGGTGGAACCATATACTCGGGATCTTGCGATATATCTGTTATCGCTTCCGATCAGACCAGCGTGGCAGACAGGCTGCTTGCGACAACGATCGTGCGCTAAACATTCAGTGGAACAAACGCGACGCGGAGCACTGAGCCGTCGTAAATCCGAAAACAACGACCCGTAAAACAAATCAACAGCCATGGAAGCTGCAACTGCAATAGTAAACAGCGGGAAGCCGACGTCAATCGTTAAAGTCTTCGGGCAATACGCATACTATACGAGTTCCATCTTTATAAACAAAGTGGTGTGACCACATAGTGCATACAGGTAAATTGAGCCAGACGAACGCTAAACGCGCCTTCTCCAATTATATATATACTGTGAGCGCTATCTGTGCATATCGTCGTCGTCATTTGTACGTACGACTCATCATCATCTTTTGGCTCATGTGGTGCTTCGGCTCTGTCTCGGGCGGCTGCTCTGGAATAAAAGCAACGCATCGGTCGACTTCTCACAATATGCATATAGTCACCGCACTGCTAAATTATTTTCGCGAAGTAAAACTCGCCCTCAAGTACTCGTCTCGTGTTACTAGAAAACTCGCGTCGTAAAGGTTATCTTACATTTATTTAACGTGATTAAGGCCGCTGAATCTTCATGACGTCGCGCTCTGCAGCTCGCCGTAAAAGGACGGGAATCTCGTGACCGTGACGCTCCCAGCAAAGAGCTGACAACGCCTGCATTCAAACGACAGCGGCGGAAAGACGGAAAGAAACACGTAGTGCATTCACGTTTCCCTCGCTGCGTGCCCCGCTGTTAAAACATCGGCCCACTAACGTCATCCCGTCACGGCTTCGAACACACACGGCCTTTTTGTATGCACTGAAGCGCACGTTGTGGGTGGCCTTGTAGGTCAACAAACATCTGAAACATTATAACAAAAATGCACAAGAATAGAAGGACAAATAACACCACAAAGAAAGCAGTTTGCCTCTTGTCTTTTCTTTTCCTTTCTTCCTTTCTTTCATCCCCCACGGTGGCTCTTGGCTACGGCGTTCTGCTGTTGAGCACAAGCCTGCATTCCGATGATAATGGAATGCGAAAACATTCTTGCACCGTGTTCTGGGTCCACGTTAAGGAGCCCTCAACGGTCAAGATTATACTTCAGGCCTCCACATATAGCATCCCTCATAACACAACTATGCAGCTTCTGTAACTTAAATCCCAGATATTTCTAATTATGTGTTGCTTTAGACCTACAAATATATGATGGTATACTTCGACTCTTCGTAAATATTTTGTGTTATGATATTTTTTTCTGTCTTTTCTTAATCGAATGTCGAACATGGTGCGTTTGCAATCAGCACCACCTATGCATAACGCATAACGCAAGGCCTGCGAGCTTGGAGCTGCAACGTCGCAGAAGATGGACTGACGTTTAAACTGCAAAGCATGGCGTTAGGAATGTGCGAATCCCATAAGCACCGCTGGCTCGCTTCGTGGCCGTACTCGTTCATGTTGAGTGACGACATGGCGCAGGGCCAGAACGCCTTGCACTATACGTGCGGCTTGTTACTACAGTGCTATAGTGCGTACGGAGAAGCAGTCGTTTAGAAACAAACGCTGCACACGCTTCCGCGTGCGGACGGATGCACGCACTATTTCCGTCGCGGAAGCAGCCGCCAAAAGGCGCGCGCAGCGCGGGCTTCTCTGTTACCGCGCAGTCGCAAACGCTCACGTCGTCGTCCCGTGTCTTTCCGCGTGGTCACACAGCGCACAATGCTCGTGCACGCACACATCACCAACATAAAGGCTTAGTACACACATAGACCCGCCGGCAAACAAACGAAGCGGCGGGGGCGAGAAGACGGAGATAAATGACGAGGGACAGACTTGCTTCCGCAAAGCGTGATCCGCGCGCTCCCTTTGTGTCGAGGTGAGGTGGGGGGGGGGGGGGGGATTCCCCGTCTCGGATGCAACCCCGATGAGACACGCGGAGGGGACTCTGAACACAATTTACGACCGCAGGTTAGCGCAAAAGAACCAAACATGATTATGTAAGCACGTTGTTTGTGTCGTACTGCCCTATATGAGCTCGCCTTGCACACTTGCCCTTTCCGTGAAGGGATCGAATCTAGACCAGCAGACGGGCGGTGAAAAATCTTTTTCACGGGGATGGACCGTACACAGCGACGTCCAACGCAGACCGAAATGTTATATAACCTCCTTAATACAAAGCGACGGAACGCATACAGTACAGAGCGAGAGTCGCACATTAGTGCGGCGCGAAAGCTGGTCTTAGCTTATAAACGTGCCCCCTGCACCGCGTGTTTCTCCGCGTCGAGGCGTCGACAGTCGATCTGCTGTACGAACCCACACAAAAGCGCTGCTTGCAATATACACACACACGCATGTACACACGTGACAGACTCATACTCTCTGCAGGCTTGGGTATAGTAATAAGCAGACACAGAGGCGTGGCGTTCCCATTTTCCAGGGGTGGGGGGGTGGAGGGGGCAGAATTCGTGTGGCAGCAGAAATAACCATGCATTGAAGAATGCACACAAAATAAATAAAACATTCGAACTTTGTTTACCCATGGTTAATTCCTTTGTACAAAAAGAATCTCCTTATAAAATTGTAACATTGTAACCTCCTCGTAGCTGCCCAAGGTTTGTGTCCCAGAAGAGGGAGGGTGGGAGGGCACCACCCTTTTCCCATGCAATTGACGCTTATGAACAGATACATTAAACATTGCCTGGTCGAACGGCTCTCAGAGGCCACGAATTTAAGCTATTTTCGCTCAGATCCGCTTCTCCCGCCGTTTTCGCACGGGCTTCATTTCCACTCTGGCGTTTGCGGAACGCTCATGAGTCGGTTCCGCGCCAATTTCCTCATAACACCCTTATGAACTCGAGTTCATAAGGGTGTTATGAGGAAATTGGCGCCAAGTTGAAGGCCAAGTTGGCGTAATTGAAGGCCAAGTTGAAGACAGATCTGTCTTCAACTTGGCCTTCAATTACTCCATCTTTGGCACTTACATTAACACAAATTATAGTTGTTCCACCTCCTTAAAAATGTGGAAATCATATCACCAATTCTTTGACTCCCTTCACGCAAAATTTTATCCACCTATCTCTTCCCTTTCAACCACCCACAATTGGCGAAATAAACCTGACGTTACGTTACGCACGTTGCTTACAAAAGCGTTTTCGCCGGCACAACGGTTTATCGCACTATACAGTTATCCCTAAATTCGTATCAACCGTGTTCACGCCACAATTAGATCACATTGCGCACTAAACCCTGCAAAGCCGTTCGAAGTCCCAAACTGCATGGCGGCAACACGGCTTGCACCATATACCATCAAAACGGACGCGTGCATTCTTTCGTACACAAAGGGCTTGCCGAACTGCCACGTGAGACCATGCAGGCGCGGGCGAATCGAAGAGTCGTTGCTCCCGCCGAGCCCAATACGTACGGCTCTATAGCGCGCTCCTTTTTTTTTTTTTTTTCGAGCGATATCTTCGCTCGAATCGATCGATTCTTTGTCGTTGCTTCTCTGGCGCCAACAACGCGAGGTTCCTCTCCTGTGCAAAGCCAATTCACCGCAGACAAGAATGAAAGCGAAGCGCGGTCGGCCACCGAACTCTCTTCTTTCCATGCGTCCTCTCTCCATTTTCCATCACACGCACGCGCCATGTCCGCGCAAACACACTCACGCAAAGTCCGATTCAACGAAAAGCAAATTGCCAATTCGGGGAACTGCAAGTTCCCTTTGCTGATTGTCACATGAATGGCACCTATACTACCTCGCGGATCTACGGACAAGTCCTTTTGTCTACCACACTGGCCCGTACATGCCATCTCTATCTCTCTCACTCGAACAGGCTCCTTTTAAAAAAGACTTCGGAATAACGAGATTGTCGAATCGGATATTTCAGAAAGGCGACCTTCTAATGTCGAATATCTCTCATTTCTAAACAAAGCGAAGTAGAAAGTTTGTGTGCAGCCAGTTGGAAAGAAGAAGGAGAAGCTTATTCGCGTTATTATAGCAACTGGACGACAGGTCAAGTGAGAAGCTTGTAATTGAGAAAACAACTCGATGATCGTGCGATATATCGCGCACCTCTAGATGAAAATGAAAACAATAAAATGAAGGAACAGCAAGCGTCACTAGGGGCGGTATTCTGTGAGAGTCCATCTAGTGGCCTGTCCATTTCGGCCGCTGCTGATTGGCTAGGGCCGCTCGTCTCCTTCTCGCTCGTACAGCTACATCCAATCAGCAGCGGCGGAAATAGACAGGCCACTACAGGTGGACTTTTACAGAATACCCCCGCCCCCCACCCCCAGGTGCACATAGCAGTGTGTTCTGCTAAGTGCAGGAGCTAAATTCAATGGCACCGTAAATCGTTTTAAATGAGTCTAACCCTGCCGAGTTTTACAAAAATAGTTGTTTTGCCTAAATCGAGACGAACAAATTCGCAGAAGTGAATGTGACCTCCTCCCTGCATTCCCTCGGAAGCTGAATTGTCTGCGCAACACTAACCGTGGCCCACCTGATGCAGCATGTAGGAAGGAAATAAACTAGGAGGGAGCATCATTACGTCACGAAACCAGCCTTGGCAAGCGAACTCTCCGTGAAGCCGTTCCCTTCGCTTTTTCCCCCGCAGTATCGGCCCAACACCTGACCTCTGAGACTCTGTGCACTGGACAGGAATGTTTGGGTCCCGGTGGTTTCTAACCGACGCGCACCTGTTCGGCTGCCCTGCCGGGGCTTTGCCTGCCGGAGGCTGCCCTGCTGGAGCAGTATAACCTACCACGCGGACCTACCGGACAGGCCGCCATTGGAATATGGACCTGGCAACGTTTAACGCTAGAACGTTATCTAGTGAGGCGAGTCTAGCAGTGCTATTGGAGGAATTAGAGGGCAGTAAATGGGATATAATAGGGCTCAGTGAAGTTAGGAGGCCAAAAGAAGCATATACAGTGCTAAAAAGCGGGCACGTCCTGTGCTACCGGGGCTTAGCGGAAAGACGAGAACTAGGAGTCGGATTCCTGATTAATAAGAACATAGCTGATAACATACAGGAATTCTATAGCATTAACGAGAGGGTGGCAGGTCTTGTTGTGAAGCTTAACAAGAGGTACAAAATGAAGGTTGTACAGGTCTACGCCCCTACATCCAGTCATGATGACCAGGAAGTCGAAAGCTTCTATGAAGACGTGGAATCGGCGATGGGTCGAGTGAAAACAAAATACACTGTACTGATGGGCGACTTCAATGCCAAGGTAGGGAAGAAGCAGGCTGGCGACAAGGCAGTGGGGGAATATGGCATAGGCACTAGGAATAGCAGGGGAGAGTTATTAGTAGAGTTTGCGGAACAGAATAAAATGCGGATAATGAATACCTTCTTCCGCAAGCGAGATAGCCGAAAGTGGACGTGGAGGAGCCCGAACGGCGAGACTAGAAATGAAATAGACTTCATACTCTGCGCTAACCCTGGCATCATACAAGATGTGGACGTGCCCAGCAAGGTGCGCTGCAGTGACCATAGGATGGTACGAACTCGAATTAGCCTAGACCTGAGGAGGGAACGGAAGCAACTGCTACATAAGAAGTCGATCAATGAGTTAGCGGTAAGAGGGAAAATAGAGGAATTCCAGATCAAGCTACAGAACAGGTATTCGGCTTTAACTCAGGAAGAGGAGCTTAGTGTTGAAGCAATGAACGACAATCTTGTGGGCATCATTAAGGAGTGTGCACTAGAAGTCGGTGGTAACTCCGTTAGACAGGATACCAGTAAGCTATCGCAGGAGACGAAAGATCTGATAAAGAAACGCCAATGTATGGAAGCCTCTAACCCTACAGCGAGAATAGAAATGGCAGACCTTTCCAAGTTAATCAACAAGCGTAAGACAGCTGACATAAGGAAGTATAATATGGATAGAATTGAACATGCTCTCAGGAACGGAGGAAGCCTAAAAGCAGTGAAGAAGAAACTAGGAATTGGCAAGAATCAGATGTATGCGTTAAGAGACAAAGCCGGCAATATCATTACTAATATGGATGAGATAGTTCAAGTGGCTGAGGAGTTCTATAGAGATTTATACAGTACGAGTGGCACCCACGATGATAATGGAAGAGAGAACAGTCTAGAGGAATTCGAAATCCCACAAGTAACGCCGGACGAAGTAAGGAAAGACTAGGGAGCTATGCAAAGGCGGAAGGCAGCTGGGGAGGATCAGGTAACAGCAGATTTGTTGAAGGATGGTGGGCAGATTGTTCTAGAAAAACTGGCCACCCTGTATACACAATGCCTCATGACCTCGAGCGTACCGGAATCTTGGAAGAACGCTAACATAATCCTAATCCATAAGAAAGGGGACGCCAAAGACTTGAAAAATTATAGACCGATCAGCTTACTGTCCGTTGCCTACAAAGTATTTACTAAGGTAATTGCAAATAGAATCAGGAACACCTTAGACTTCCGTCAACCAAAGGACCAGGCAGGATTCCGTAAAGGCTACTCAACAATAGATCATATTCACACTATCAATCGGGTGATAGAAAAATGTGCGGAATATAACCAACCTTTATGTATAGCTTTCATTGATTACGAGAAAGCGTTTGATTCAGTCGAAACCTCAGCAGTCATGGAGGCATTGCGGAATCAGGGTGTAGACGAGCCGTATGTAAAAATACTGAAATATATCTATAGCGGCTCCACAGCCACCGTAGTACTCCATAAAGAAAGCAACAAAATACCAATAAAGAAAGGCGTCAGGCAGGGAGATACGATCTCTCCGATGCTATTCACAGCGTGTTTACAGGAGGTATTCAGAGACCTGGATTGGGAAGAATTGGGGACAAGAGTTAATGGAGAATACCTTAGTAACTTGCGATTCGCTGATGATATTGCCTTGCTTAGTAACTCAGGGGACCAACTGCAATGCATGCTCACTGACCTGGAGAGGCAAAGCCGAAGGATCTGCGGTGAATTGAACTTAATACCGGGGTTTTAGGCGCCAAACCACGATTTGATTATGAGGCACGCCGTCGTAGGGGACTCCGGAATAATTTTGATCACCAGGGGATCTTTAACGTGCGTCCACTGCACGGGACACAGACGTTTTTGCATTGCACCCCCCACCAAAATGCGGCAGCCGCTACCGGGGTTTGCTCCCGGGACCTCGTGCTTAGCAGCGCAACACCATAGCCGCCTACGCCACCGCGGCGAGTGATCTGTGGTGACGGTCACGGATTGAACGGACCCGTTGGGCTTCAATCGTGTTGAGCAATGCTCCATCCTATAGAGCTTTCCTTCCTCGATATCCTTCCCAGACACACTGATCCTAACCTCGTTGCTGATTGCCTGACGCAATCTGTTGCTTTCGCTGCACTGCGCGAAGTTGTGCAGGTGAATCGCACGTGGCATCATAGACACATTACTAAAGCAGTGTTCCGACGGTTTTGGAGGCAGCGCTGTAAGTTAGCGGACGCTACAGGGCCTGCGCACGAAAGAGCCTGAGCAGGCTCCAGGTCCTGCGCATGCGCCGTTCTGTTCACTCTGTTTATTGGGAACACAAAGCAACTTTCAAAATCTCAGTATTCACAGATTATGTGGCAGTTGCAGTAAGTAGATATAGACTCTCTCTCTCTCTCTGGCGCGCGCGCGAGAGAGAGAGAAAGAGAGGGGGGGGGGGGTCAGGCAAAGGTACAACTTTGTGCAATGACCCGCCGAAGTGGCTCAGCGGCCATGGCGTTCTGCTGTTGAAGAGAAGGTCGCAGGTTCGATCCCAACCGCAGCGGCCTCATTCCGACGGTGGGCGGAATGCAAAAACGATTGTGTACGGAGCTTTGGACGCACGTTAAAGCACGACGTTGACAAAATTAATTAGGAGCCCTCCACTACGTCGTCTATCCTCCCCTGCAGTTCCGGTACATTAAACTCCACAGTTAAATCAATCAAAATAAGAACGAAAAGAAAAACACATTTTGTAGTGTTCCCAGTTCTCTAAGATGACATCCGCAAAAGTAGGAGCCGTATATGCCTGTAACAGCGCTATAACGACCGGTTACCGTGGCACAGTGAAACAGGTGTGCAAACTCCACCATCTCTAATCTACGACACAAACTACGCCCGCGCCGCCGCCAACACTACCGGTGTAACAGCAGCAACAGCAGCAGCAGCAGCGAACATAACAATATTAAAGAACGCGTCTAGGTGGCGTTGGTTCAGCCCTCGTGCCCGCGACTGGCCCAGCTGTCGCGCTCTGACAAAGGGAAGCCGGCGCAGTCATGCACTGCGCGGGCCGGCTGCGTCAACGCGGCAAGTGAGGCGAATGGAAGGGAACCGCGCACAAAAGGGAGCAGCGGTGACAGCGCGGGCAAAAGCGTAAAGCCCTCGCCACTCCGAGGCGCTCCATATAGCACGCGCATGTAGTAGGCGCGCGCGCACACACACACGAACGTAAGTCAATGCCCGAGAAACAGGAACGCGTCGCGTGTACAGTATACAAGTGGGCGCACGCATACACAGGTATCGATACATGACCGCGCGCGAGCGCTGGTGTAGAGAAAGGAAACTGCCGTCGGAACCCGCGCAAACCGGCTACAGCAGAAGAGAGAAAGAAAGTCGCGCAAAGGCAGGTGAGCCCACCGATCAGATCAGTGGGTGAGCCCCCCCATGTAGCACGCATATGTACGGACAAAACCACACTGTTTTCGAGCGTGTATACGCGTAACAGCTTACGGTGCCGAGGAAATGACAACGAGCACCACACGAACAACAAGCAATGCGGCCCCCCCTTTTTCAAGAACGTATATAAACGTGGCGATCACAGGTTCTTCGATTCACGCCGTGCGCTCCGAGCAACGCTAAGCACGCGCGTGTGTCCGATCGCATATACACACGCGGACACCCCTCAAAGCCTGCGCAGATCAAATCTGAAATCGGGACGCGCACACGCCCTTGCGCACAACCTGCGCCCGTGCTGCGAACGCCACGTTTCTTTTTGTGTTTTTTTTTGTCTTCCTCTATCCCGCGCCTCGTTTTATAGAACCATCGACTTCACGGCGCGCCTCGCGGAGAACCGCTGGCGAGTGTCCGTGCGCCCGTCGAGTGGTAGAGCATTGCCAGATGAGCACAACGCCGAGCGCGTTTCCCATACCGAGGGACGCTTTCACTTTCAGTTTATTACTCTTTACACAATGAATGGGCAACAATATACAAACGAGGGTCCCAATGTCAAAGACTGCAACGGGACCCTCGGAACCCGCGCAATCCAAATTGTGCAATCTAGTAACGTTTTAGCTGAATGAAAGCCGGGCGCACGCGCACCTGTGACCGGTATTATTTGCGACATAACTCGACAGAGAGATCGAAGCGGGCTTGCATGCAGACCGGTGCAGCACACGGCGGGAGATGACAACGTGAGTGCGGCGCCGTATAACCGCTATATCGCTAAAAAAGGAAGAACCGGCTAAGGTGACGGCGCGCCATAGTCCGACGTTCACTGAACGTGCCCGCGCCACGACTGGGGGTTCTCCAGTGGCTGCGACTTTCTGCTGCGGAGCACAGTCGAAGATTCGACTCCCCGCCGGGCCGGCTGCGTCGCGATAGGGCCGGAGAATTGTGCAATCCATATGCTACCCGGTAACACTCCAATTCCTTTCAGCATAATATGCGTGCATGGTGAGCCATACTCACAACGGCGGCGTCTCAAAGCACGCGGCGATCGTCTTGATATATGTATGCTACAATATATAGCATGCTATGTTAATATTTATTTTACGGATCAGCTTAGCGTTAACACCGGAACTGTCCCGAGAAGCAGAAACACGAACTAACACACATTGTAACAAGATAGATAGATAGATAGATAGATAGATAGATAGATAGATAGATAGATAGATAGATAGATAGATAGATAGATAGATAGATAGGGGGGGGGGGGTCTTCAGCTCATACACGCCATGAAAAGTTTGTACCCTTTCCTTCCTTTAATGCTGCGCGCGCGGTACTTTCGGATAACCAACAGCATGCGTGCATGAGTGCGCCATAGCGTTCTTGAAAGGAAGGTTGCGAGAGCGGAATACTAATGAAAGGTAATGCGCGAAAGATATACAGGTGACGATCAATGTTTGTGCTCAACGCGGTTCAACGTTTACCTTGCGGGAATAATCGTGTGCTATTTCCTTATTCTTTCTCGTACAAAATAAAATGCCAAAATGGCCGTATGATGATTATTATTATTACTATAGAAGTGTTCTCTTTATATATATATAGTTTCTTTTATTTTTCGTTGTTACCCGCCGCGGTTGCTCAGTGGCTATGGTGTTGGGCTGCTGTTTTGACCAACCCGGGATTTCTTAGCGTGCGCCCAACGCACGCTACACGGGCGTTTTCGCATTTCGCCCCCCACAGAAACGCGGCCTCCGGATTTGATCCCGCGACCTCGTGCCTGTAGCAGCGCAACGCCACGGCCACTAAGTCACCACGGCGGGTAAATAACGCTAACTTACCGGCTTACTATTACTATTTATTCGGATCACCGCAAAACAGCCCCGCCCAACGACTTGGTACGCGTACGACCGACGCCACCACCGCCCGCACGAACACCCACCAATGCACTCCGGACGCGTGGACAGGACAGGGGGAAAGTGTACGCTCTGTAGCCCCGCTCCCATTAGCCAGCGCGCTCCTCAGCGCGCGAGCCGCAAGTCAGCCTTGACACGACCGCCCTTTCTTCCTCCCCGAAGGAAAACACCAAAACCCCGCTACGCCGCGCACGACGACCCTGCGGCGCTGGTCTCCCCCACTTCATTGAGCCACTTCGGCGGGATGGGCGGGCGGGAAGGCAGCCGCCGCGACTAGCGAGTGTCGAAACACCCACGGCTTCATTTATGTCGACTGGCGCGACGCCGCGGCGCGATCGCTGTTGCTCTGCGACCACCCGTTACGTACCACGGTGTCATTGTACTCCCTACGGCCGAACGACGTGTCCTCGACGATGACCCGAACGTGTCCTGGGTTGCCATTGAGTTTCCAACGAAAACGCTGAACAGCAAGCGCACATGTTGGAATGCAGACGGGCAGCAAAGCGTGAAGCGGTTAATTGAAGGAGTAATACACTGACATGGTTACTTGCGACTCTTCACGATTTGCGTTAAGTGAAAGTCCTGTGAAAAAACTGGCATGTTTCCGAGAGCTTTTCGAGAGCCTTGAATAATTTATTATAATAGCTTTTCTACAAACCACGGCCCGATGTAGCAAGAGACCATCGAGCGGGCCGGAGCGAGCTCCAGAACTACGGTCCATGCACCCTACCAAACCGTCGCGATGTCTTGCTCCCACGTGACCACCTGTGTCATGGCATCACGACATACGGTAAACTAAACCGAAACTTGCCATATTCCCCCCCACCCCCCCCACCCTTGCTTTCGAGGTCCAGAACCTTCATTTGACGCAAGAAACAGAAAAATAATTACAAAAAGAATACATCGTAATAAGTCGAAACTGTCCTGTCGGTGCTCCTTTAAATGGTGTACAACTAAATGCGAAGCGTGCATTCGTGTTTATTTTCATCCTATATGCAACATGCAAAAAAGAAAAAACAAGAAGAAAAAAAACACGATGCTTGCGTTTATGCGCTATACATCGTCCACAAGCTATGTGACGAAATGCAAACACCAAATCAGGTGGATGCACTGTGTGAGACGGCGACGCAGCGATGTCACTGGGTTGAGAACGATGTATGATGATCGAGGTGATGCGAGGTGAGAGTTGTATGCACAGGGAGACAGAGAAAATGATAAATGAAAGGCAGGGCGGTTAACCAGGACTGATATGCATGCAGGGAAGTGCAACACATGTATACACCCATTGTATCCAAGCGACCCCTTCGCATTCTGGAGGAATGGCCAAGAATGCCCTCACACCCAGCTGTACGTAACCGTATACCTAAATGGCCTCAGAACGGCGTATAGACTAAAATAAGAAATTCAAGAAAATAAATAAAATGCCGTTGGATAAAACGCGCGATCCCATTAAAAGGTCCGCGTGCTTTAGGAACACCTGTGGGTCGACATTATATGGAAATGTATTATGTCGTGATTTATTGTTTGGTATATATACGCAAAACAGATGCGCACTCACTGGCACCAATTTGCCGGTCAAAATTCCGTGGCAATACATATAAGGCGGTTTATACTTGAGAGCTTGCGCTGTTGTCTATGCATAAGTTGCATGCATATAGTATGCGGTCGCTTGGGGATGATGGCTATGTGCTTGGAATTGCCCAAACTTTGTTCTTTAATTTTAGTTCTTTTTTCTTTTTAACCCTACAGCTAGAATAGAACTGGCAGAACTTTCCAAGTTAATGAACAAGCGTAAGACAGCTGACAAAAGGAAGTATAATATGGATAGAACTGAACATGCTCTCAGGAACGGAGGAAGCCTAAAAGCAGTGAAGAAGAAACTAAGAATTGGCAAGAATCAGATGTATGCGTTAAGAGACAAAGCCGGCAATATCATTACTAATATAGATGAAATCGTTCAAGTGGCTGAGGAGTTCTGTAGATATTTATACAGCACCAGTGGCAACCACGACGATAATGGAAGAGAGAATAGTCTAGAGGAATTTGAAATCCCACAAGTAACGCCGGAAGAAGTAAAGAAAGCCTTGGGAACTTTGCAAAGGGGAAGGGAGCTAGGGAGGATCAGGTAACAGCAGATTTGTTGAAAGATGGTGGGCAGATTGTTCTAGAAAAACTGGCCACCCTGTATACGCAATGCCTCATGACTTTGAGCGTACCGGAATCTTGGAAAAACGCTAACATAATTCTAATCCATAAGAAAGGGGACGCCAAAGACTTGAAAAATTATAGATCGATCAGCTTACTGTCCGTCGCCTACAAAGTATTTACTAAGGTAATTGCAAATAGAATCGGAACACCTCAGACTTCCGTCAACCAAAGGACCAGGCAGGATTCCGCAAAGGCTACTCAACAATAGACCATATTCACGCTATCAATCAGGTGATAGAGAAATGTGCGGAATATAACCAACCCTTATATATACCTTTCATTGATTACGAGAAAGCGTTTGATTCAGTCGAAACCTCAGCAGTCATGGAGGCATTGCGGAATCAGGGTGTAGACGAGCCGTACGTAAAAATACTGAAGGATATCTATAGCGGCTCCACAGCCACCGTAGTCCTCCATAAAGAAAGCAACAAAATCCCAATAAAGAAAGGCGTCAGGCAGGGAGATACGATCTCTCCAATGCTATTCACAGCGTGTTTACAGGAGGTATTCAGAGACCTGGAGTGGGAAGAATTGGGGATAAGAGTTAATGGAGAATACTTTAGTAACTTGCGATTCGCTGATGATATTGCCTTGCTTAGTAACTCAGGGAACCAACTCCAATTCATGCTCACCGACCTGGAGAGGCAAAGCAGAAGGGTTGGTCTAAAAATTAATCTGCAGGAAACTAAAGTAATGTTTAACAGTCTCGGAAGAGAACAGCAGTTTACAATATGTAGCGAGGCACTGGAAGTGGTAGGGGAATACATCTACTTAGGACAGGTAGTGACTGCGGATCCGGATCATGAGACTGAAATAATCAGAAGAATCAGAATGGGCTGGGGTGCGTTTGGCAGGCATGCTCAGATCATGAACAGCAGGTTGCCATTATCCCTCAAGAGAAAAGTTTATAACAGCTGTGTCTGTACTCACGTACGGGGCAGAAACCTGGAGGCTCACGAAAAGGGTTCTACTTAAATTGAGGACGACGCAACGAGCTATGGAAAGAAGAATGATAGGTGTAACGTTAAGGGATAAGAAAAGAGCAGATTGGGTGAGGGAACAAACGCGAGTTAATGACATCTTAGTTGAAATCAAGAAAAAGAAATGGACATGGGCAGGACATGTAATGAGGAGGGAAGATAACCGATGGTCATTAAGGGTTACGGACTGGATTCCAAGGGAAGGGAAGCTGTTACGTTTCGCCTACGACGCGCGGTATAGCCGGCGCGGATGCAACGGACGCCGGGGCTTCGTTCAAAGCGGCGGACATTTTGGCCCGTTCGACGCCGCCGCAACGCCTCCCCGCCAAGCGCGTCCAGGCGTGTTTCAATGCCACGTGTCTTCAAGTGTGCGTGTGTGTGTGTGCATGTTGGTGCCCACGCTTGTCAAAGCGCGGCAGCCGGGGAGAGGAGCTCCCCAAGTGTGAAGCGAGGAGGTCTGACCGGCGCCTGCTCGGCGGATGCGTCACTACACTCGTCTCAACGTGTCTCTCAGCCTGTCCGTGCCCCGCCGTCACGTGGCCTCGTCACGAGGCCTTCCTCTTGCCCTCGACTCCGAGAGTATAAGAGCAGCTGCCCCCGGACGCCAAGAGAGAGGCTCCGATTTCTTCCGTTGACTTACGTGCTCTCCCGTCTCTCCACTTCGGTCGACCTGACCGCCCGCTCTTTTGCGATGTTAGAATAAACAAGTTGTTCTGTTACCAGTCGACTCATGCTTTGCCGGGACCTTCGGATGCTTCCAGTTGTGCCCCAGGCCGCCAGGCCAACGCTACCCTTGGGGCTTGCGACCCATTTGCAACAACGGGCGTCAGCGCTGAGGTTCCAACAAAGCGTAGCAGGGGACGGCAGAAAGTTAGGTGGGCGGATGAGATTAAGAAGTTTGCTGGGACAACATGGCCACAATTAGTACATCACCGGGGTAGTTGGAGAAGTATGGGAGAAGCCTTTGCCCTGCGGTGGACGTAACCAGGCTGATGATGATAATGATGATGTTATTTTATATCCAACTTCACGACTTTGCGAAACGACAACTTTCAACGAAATATCGCGCAATATAAATGCGACGATTCGTAGCGACTGCGCATATATACGCGGCGAGGTCGATCGACCGACTTGCTGCGCTCAGAAAAAGTACATAATGTGTGCGTTTTAAGATACGTAGCTATAGACGGGCAAAGCGTTAGTATAAACAACGCCACAAGAACGTCCGAAGCGACGAGCACGAACATGCGTGCACATCCATGATGTATATATATGTATATGCCAAGCATTCCCGCGGTATAGCTGAACGTTCGCTCCACCAGTTTTTTTTTTATAGTAATTTTTTTTGTAGGAAACTGCATATATACGCTGCATGCTTGCACGGTGTAATGTTGCCGGTGCTAAATTACACGCAGTGAAGAATCGCCAGCAGGACGCGCGAAGGCATGTGAACCGAGTTGTGTGGCATGCGCGCTCGTTGCCGAACGCCAACCGACGCAAATACCACACAAGGAGGTATCTAATAATAAAAAAATCAACCCCTCGTGTCCACCTATACACTTGCGCTACAGGTGTGCTGGTTAACAGCCCTGTTCTCTACGGAATCACTAAAGAAAATAAAAAAATAAACGCTATTGAAATATCATATATGCAACAAACATAAGCCGTGAGCGCACCATTCCTTTAACATATATATAGAGTAAAGCGAAATGATCTTTCTCGAAACGTTCGGCTATTAGCTTACATTGACAATCAACTTCGATGGTTTCTGCACAAGTTCTTTTATTGAAAGAAATACAGAATCTATACAATCGTGATGGGTAAAGAAAAAAGGAGACGTGATGGCCTAACAACGTGATAAAGAGCTAGCGTTCTTGACGACCACCCGTCACATTCTCGTTTGTAATCCTTGTTGATAGCTTAAAGTGACTTTTTTTTCTTTGCTTATCACGACTGTATACATTCTGTATTTATTTCAGAAAAGAAAAAAATATACATTCCAGAAATCTAGTTGTGAGCAAGCGCTCGTGTGGTGGTCTTTGAGTCCCTGTCTCTTTCACGCACTTTCTTTTTTTCCATTGTGACGCAGTGATGGTCAAGGAGGGGAAAGGGGAAGGGGGTGCGAATATTTGACATTTCGAATGCAAATTGAATATTTCGATTTCACATCAAACTATTTATTCGATCCGTCATTTCGATATTCGATTTCATCGGATATTGTATTGCGGCCGAATGCGCAGGGTTACATACTACCATAGGAGCCATAGAAAAGGGCCGATAAATATGCCCGTTGTAAGCCAACCTGAAAGTTTGACAAATTGTGTTAACTTTTTACAAGCCGTCCAATTTAAGTAACCTGCGACTAACAACAGAGCATGTGGAAAAAACTAAAGAAGAAAAGGAATGAAAGAAAGAAAAAAATTAATCAGGCCCTCTTCAGGCTGTTTTTTCTTTCCCTCTGTTTCGAGAAACGAGACCGTATTTTTAGAATATTCATATTTAATTTAAATAAAAAGGAGGAGCGGCCGGGACGAACCGTCAAGAGTGCAAACGCGCAAGCTTTAGATGGAACAAGCAATGAACACTCGATTCGATGGCAACTAAAAAAAAAAAAAGAAATCTGTAGATACGCCTATTGATATTGTTACGGAAGGATAAAAGAAGAGCAAGGAAGACGATCGCGAGACGCTGGCTGCAGCGTGTTGTTGCTGGTCAGCCATTGTTAACTACAGACTCTGCTTGTGTATACATTGTAAATACAGTCTTTCTGTACTCCCAACATCCCCGTAGTAATATGTGAGACAAGCCGACGAAGATAAATATTCGCAACTATAGCCACACGATGCGAAATAGATGATCTGGTTGCAGTACGATCGGGCCCATACAGGCCCACGCACATGTGGACAAGCACGGACATATACAGGCAACGAGCACATGGACGATGACTCGGGAGTTGCGCTCCTTCTGCGCATGTGAGTTGCGGAAGTTGCGAACCTTCTGCGCATGTGAGCGAAAGACCATCCCGCATCTGAAAACATAGCGCGATGAGCGTGACTCGGGGAAATGCCAGTGCGACTGTAACACTGTACATGTAGTGCACTGTACTAAGTGCGCTTGGCTTAGCTCTTCCCTAACAACCCATGACGCGTGGTGCCAAAACCACAATCAATAGGATCTTCAGTAATTGCGTACTTACATACTATGGGCACGCGTACAGTGCGCGGCAGGATAATTAAGCTGCATGCTCGTTAATTTAATTATGGGTTTTTACGTGCCAAAACCACATTCTGATTATGAGGCACGCTGAGCACGAGGTCGCGGGATCGAATCCCGGCCACGGCGGCCGCATTTCGATGGGGGCGAAATGCGAAAACACCCGTGTGCTTAGATTTAGGTGCACGTTAAAAGAACCCCAGGTGGTCGAAATTTCCGGAGTCCTCCACTACGGCGTGCCTCATAATCAGAAAGTGGTTTTGGCGCGTAAAACGCCATAATTAATTAAGAAAGAGAAAATGCGACGGTGTGCTACAGTTGGTGCTGAGCTTAAAAAAAAAAAAAGGCGGGGGGGGGGGGGGAGGGCAGAAACAAACTGTCCGCCCGTGAAGAACGATACACAAAGAAATGCGTGCGCATGGCGCAATTTAGTAAACGGAAACCAAATGTAACGCAACATGCATTAAATCGTACTTAATTGTAAGAGGTGTGACTGTAAATAAGAAGCTCGAGATATGTTCGATGAGAAGCTCGAGATATGTTGGGTTTGCGTTAATATCTGACCCTTATTCACAACGGGGAAGATATTCGATTCGTGCCACAATTTTATGTCAGTATATAAATGTTCCTCTAACGTCACTGTGGCACGTCTCCCACCACAATTGTAGTTTTTGGTAACGAAAATTCGTATGAGCGACTGTTTTAGATTCAGGACAGGAAGGAACAAGCGCACGCTACGTATATATTATATTCAGCAGATGTGTGCCGTTATATATCCTGAGCAGGGCAAATAGTTTGACACAAAACTTACGTTTTCCTATAGTTATATATAAAAAAGAAGCACGTAACCTTTAGCCGCAACTGTTACCATTAAGAAAACAAGACAGAAAACGCCGATGTGGAAAGCGAAAGTCTGCATCACAAGAAAGTACTCACAAAAAAGCATGCTTGATGGCCAAAGCGTGTACTTCGCTCTACAGAAAGCTTCGCCGCAATGCTCACCGATCAGCGGAGGAAGACATCATCCCCGATGAAACCGAAACGCACTGGCCCTGGCTCAACGGTGCAGCGGCGGCGGGGCGTCATATTTATCGCGCCCAAGTCGCAGCACCAGCCAGGGCACGACACCACACAAGGGACAAGATGGCTCGCGACACTTTGGAATGACACTTCGTTGTCTTTTTCCTCACTTTCGTTTTCGCCGCCTCAGTGCGCGATGCTCGGATGTCCTGCCTCAGAACTCCACTAACCGCGACGCCCGTCGAACGGTGCGACGCCGACGCAGATATCGGACAGAAGCGAAGGAGGGCGCGCGAGGTCTCTAGACTCAGTCATGCGACGGCGACTGGCGTCAACGTCCGGTCATAAAATTAAGCCCCGACATCGCCTGGGCCCCCGCGCAGGACCCACCTAGCTCATTAGGCTTACGGCAACGCCGACCCGCGCATAGGAACAGCGTCGATGGAGAAAGTGTGTATAAGCGTAGTCGTACTTACTGCCAGGACAGGCCAATGCCGTGCAGCCGGTCTCGGAACGATCTTTGACGAGTCGGTCCCGACGAAGACATCGTTGTCGCAACTCTGTCGCAGATCACCAGACAATGTTTCTTTTCCGGGTGCCTATCCCTCGAGTCGCTCACGACGATGCACGGAGATCAGCCGCTGCAGCGCCATAGTTTTGAGTGGAGGAGCCGCTGTTACCACCATAATATTTTGCCGGTGACTTGCGACGTCGGCGATCAAGCGTACCCACTCAGGCAGGTGCCTCGTCGCTGTATCGGCTGCTCCGATTCGGGGGCGAAGCCGTCAAGGTCGTGTCGCCGCTGCGCCGACGCACGCAGCATGGAAAGCGGCAGGCGAGGAGCTCTGGCGGCGCCGCGCCGAGGCCGAGCTCGACGACGTTCTCCGAGGCAAGGCGCTCGATGCACGCCAAAATACTACCGATGCGCCTTTCTTTTTTCTTTTTACGTGAGCGAACTCCAGGGACGAGCTCAGGTGTGCACAACGCCGCGCAACGCACCGTTATTAAAGCCCGCACTGCGCGAACGGGTGATGGAGAGCAACGGGAGAGAAGCGCCAGATAGCGGTCAGCACTGCTGCTGCGCTAATCCGAATGTTTACAATCGCACACCTCCAGCAACAGCCGCGTTGCTTTCAATCGTCATCTAAATCGCCATGTTTGCGACAGTTATGACGTCAGTGGCAATGGTGCGCCATCTCTCTGCATAGAGACGTATCGTGACGTGTTTTATTACTAGATATGGCTTTGGCCTCAGACGTAGCTTCCAAGATATCCTACCAGAGAAAAAGAAAGCAACCCTGGCGCTGCATTGGAAATCTCGGAAGCCATAGTTTTGGAGTTTTCGCTTAACTTTGCTTCTGTCAATGACCACTGGGGCACTCGAGTTCCCGTCGGCGCCATTGATCCCCGGATGTGTTCTTTTCCGAGGTAGCCATGGCACCGACGTAAGTACGGCCGTTTCTACTTGGAAAATCTGTCTACATCGTGCTCAAATATTGTTTTAAATATGTCATCGGCGCTGTACGTGAACTTAGAGATTTGTTGAAAATGTATTTGTGTTTATTTATTTCCCAAACTGTGCCGAATTCTTTGAAAAACTTCACGCTGCAACAGTGTCGTCGGCCATGCATTGAGCGGTATGTGCAACGCGTGCATTTTGTTTGTGCAGCACGACAGCCAAACCTGAAAAACAAAAGCTTCCGGAGGTCCCGGAAACCCTTCTCAAGCGCCGCAAGCAGCGTGCCATCTCGAAAGTTAAACAGCTCGAAAATGCTATCAAGCAGAGGAAGGTGAGAAGCCGCGTCGTGTGTCTATCGATACCGCATCGTGTGTGAGCTGTCGTCACTTTGACATGCGTGTTTTCTTCTGCAGGCCAAGCGTGCCAAGCGCCTCGAAATATTCAAGAGGGCCGAGCAGTACGTGAAGGAGTACAGGAGACAAGAGCGCGACACCATCCGCCTGAAGCGTGTGGCTAGGAACAAGGGCAACTTCTACGTTCCGGCGGAGCCTAAACTGGCTGTCGTCATCCGTATCAGAGGGTAGGGACGCCACAGGCGAAACCTTCGTGCTGTCTATCCAAACTGTGTTGCTTGTTTAGTACTATCCTTGAAGTTTCCCGTGACACGGGTTTTCTTGATTCTGTGAAAGACTGCACAGTATCTCGCGTATCTTGCTTTACTGGAACCATATTAAGATGTCGATGGTTTAAGCGCACATTGCAGAAATGAGTCTCCTTTTCTTTTTTCATTCTTTTTTTACCTATGTACCAAATGTCGTTTAGTCCCCGAAAGCAGATAATCACTGTTGGCATCGTTTCTTGTTGCTGTTTGAACAGCATGAGATTTGTACTTCCTTGTGCACAGCAAATGCAAAAGGGTAGCATAGAATGCGAGCATGCCGTGAAAATCATCTACATTCGAAGCATAGGCATGTACATTACAAGTGACATCAACTTCTACTTGTCAGCTGTGAATTTGCATCGAAAGTTGTGTCTCATACAGATTTCTATATTGGAAGCTTTGCTGCAGATCGCTTGGTTAGATATTTCAGGGAGACACGCTTTATTGATTTGATTGCTGAGACAGAAGAGAAGAAATGAGGGTCGTGAGCATCAACTAGGTGTGATAGAGACATCTTCCAAGTTTGTGAACGCTAACTGCATGGTGCCTTTCAAATGGCCACAGTAACCTACAGCTTAGGCAGCACGTGTTACTACAGCTAGAGATTAGAGCTATGTCTCATGTCTGGCCAGAACTGTGCTGAGACCGGTGATCTCCCAAAATCTTGCATAGGTGGAACTATCTGTGAAAGTGATTGTCCGAGAATACAGCCCCTGGCTGGCAACACATTGGTGGGTGCTGGAAATGGCAGGGGAGGCAGCACTGTGTCAGTTTGTCCCAAAGTAAGAGTTTTTCTTTCAAAGAGGTGAATTTAGCATAGCATATAGCTTCAGTGACAAGCATGCAGCCATATACAAATCCAGTTCTGTTTTATCTACTGCAGTGGCTGCTTCTGTAGAAATTGTTTGTCTTGGTACGTCTTCAAACTTGGCTGGTAGGAACACATTCAGTTTTACAAAGATGCTATGATGTGGATGATTCCCACTTTGAAGCAGCAATTTTGCTGCTGGAAAGCACTCCAGGTCATTCCCACACCTGTTCGGCCTCGTTCACAAAGCTGTTTCCTGCTCAGTCACCAGCGCTAGCTTACGATCAGGGAGAGGGTATTCGAGCTGTTGTGTCAACTACTGGCTACCGATACCTGTCGGAAATTAACCACCACCAAGAGCTCCTCCACTTCCCACACGCACACACCAGTTTGCAAGTTTGCACGTTTATGCGGTTTTATAACCCCTTCAGTGTCATGTTTTCGAAGGTGATGCACCTCCAGTGTCCTTTTTTTCCCCCAGATGTTATTGAACAGAACCTATGGTTTATTTTATTTGTGTAGAAGTGAGAAAATTACATGGATAATAGCAAATGCGCTCTTCATGTGGTCCTCGCATTCCTATCTGACAATAGGAATGTCAATAGGAACATGGCGAGACAAAAATGTGGAAACGTACCAGTGTGTGTGAGTGACACTGAAAGGGTTTAAAAATCTTCAGAGCTAGAGGAATGGCTACTTGCATTGCTTGTGGAATCTACACAAAATTTTCCAGACTTGTCTACTGTGTCACCACTGTGGGAACATGTAAGCTCTCTGTGGGAACAATAAGCTGACTGGTGAATGAGACCTCAAGCACCTATTTGTGATGTCAAGATGTGATCTGTAGGGATTAGGTCAGCGAAGAGTTAACACTTGTTAACTTTGGCCCGTGTGTGCAGTGTCAACGGTGTGAGCCCCAAGCCTAGGAAAGTGCTGCAGCTGTTGCGCTTGCGTCAGATCAACAACGCCACCTTTGTCAAGCTCAACAAAGCCACCCTCAACATGCTGAGGATTGCTGAGCCTTACATCGCCTGGGGGTGAGTGTTTGCAGCTTGTTCAGACCTTTTCCATCGTTTTCTGCAGATTTCTGTTTGATATCTTCACAAAGCTAGATGCACTTCTTAACCAGAAAAAAAAAATCATGCTTGTTTAGCAAGGCTGAGGGAAAAAAATGTGTGCATCTGGGGTAGAACAGGTTTCCAAAATCATGCTGAAGTCGCCTTGACAATTGGAATGATTACAGTTGCCTTCTCAGTGCCGAGATGACACCAGAATGACAACTTCTGTTGCAAAGTGCTTGTGACATACTTGCCAAGGATGGTCAAATGTCTCTTGCTTTGTCAACTTATTCAGTTGTTTTTGCAGCTGCATCAGTCGCAGGCTGTTCACTGCTCATGCATTGTTAATTTTGTTTTGTGCAGTGCAAGCTTGTCTGGCTGCATATCCTGCTATTTTCTCAACACTTGTATACACATCAATGGGCTTCATGCTAAATGCTAGTATTCATATCGTAGATGTCTTGGAAGTCAGCACGGGTATCGGAATGCCACTGCGTCAGTCTCTAGTAATCGTCGGTTGTGCCTGTTGGAATAGTAGACAGTGTGACAGCACTTGCATTTCCTCCTCCTTTGTTTCATTATATGTTGGCAGGTATGCGATGAAATGTTGAAATCTTATGAGCTGTCAAGTTTCATGCACAACATAGACGTGAGCTCCTTTGATGTGTATGTTACTAGGATTAATGTGTCCCTAAAGAGAACTGTTTTGTCTTCAATGCTAAGAAAATCTCAAGTTTACTGGTACTTCATGGTTGTGAGATTTGTGATCCCGTACTTTCCTTCCGTTGTGTATTCGGTGCACTGTCCCTTAACCAGCCAGTAGCTAACAAAACTGGCTTGGTCAGAAAAACGTGCGTAAATCAAATAGGCGCACGAGAGCTCTCTTCATTCCTCATTCAGGGACTTGGAGAAAGTCTCACATTGCTGGACATTTTTCTGCCTACCTGTCAATCAGCGCATTCATATAAATTGACCCTGAGAGTACCGTATTTACTTGAATCTAGGCTGGCCCCAATTCTAAGCCGACCACCGAAAGTCTGAAGCCAGGGGGGGAGCTTGCCTCATATGTAGGCCGAACAAAAAATGGAGGACGGTGTTCACAATATGAAGACTGCATTTATAGAATATGAGCATGCCGAGCTCATTCTACGCCATCACTTTTGTGGTCTGGTAAATGCCATCCTTGTTCCAGTGCACGTGAAAAGCATCTCCCATTGCCTGCCCCCTCCAATGACTGGCGCTTTTCTCATTGATGCTGAAGCCTCGGCTGGCTTGAACGTTTGACGATGCCTCTGCAGCTAGCACAACTTCCGTATGAATCGGCACTATAGTGGCATTGCCTGTTTGGTGCCATTACAATAATACCTCGTCGCTCACGTAGCTACTGGTGCAGCCAGTAGCAGCTGTGATACTGACTTGTTTAGATTGCGCTAGGTATACACCATATACGTCAATTTCAGTGGAAAACTGGCACATTTCTTAAAATCCTCGAATCTAAGCCAACCCTAAAGTTTGGTATATGATTATATGAAAAAACTGTCAGCATACATTCGAATAGATATGGTATTAAATTATAAATTAGTGGTACTATGGCAGGTTAAATGTTTCTTTTTTACGTTTTACTTTGGGAAGAGATTGGATTCATGTTGCAATGTGCTTGTTTGTAGTAGTATTTCAGCATAGAGGTAAGGGACAAATACCGGGAGGGAGTGTAACATGGTAATAGTGAAGCCGTAAAGGTTTTCTTAAAGGAGCGCCCCTCACCAGGTCTGGTCATTTTGAGCTGACAAGCCCTGTGCATACGTGCTCACTAACAGTCATGTCTGCTAAGTATATCGAATATTGGAGAAAAAAAAACGGCAGCTCGCTGGGCAATAGAAAACTGGTCACAATTAACGGCACCTAACTACAGGTCTAAAGCGGACAAAATTGATACATTATACGCCGCTCTGAATCATGCCACTAGTTTGTGAGTAGGACTACTGCAAAATCCTCATGAACATTGCAACAGTTCCATGTAAGCTGTAAATTTACATATATTTGTCCATTGTAAGTTTTCCGGTATTCTCGTGAAAGGAAATGCCAGGCCCTAAATCTGCTTCCTAGAATCACAACAATACGTTTTCTCATAAAAGCATGTCTACATTTTACATGTACTTCAATAGCTCCATCAGTCATATATTACGATCAGCTGATGATAAATGAGTGACCCATCATAATTACATAATGATTAGTCATTTGTTTTACAGTCAGTCATGCTACTGCTCATCATTAAGAATATTGAATCACCCCCTTGAATTACATGCACAGGTTAATTATTTGGTGCAAGCATTAATACGAGGAGGGAGAAAAATAGCAGAATTAGTACTACTGAAATGCTCCATTTCAAACGTCCCGTCAAACATGGCAGTGCCTTCACCAAAGCGGTCATCTGAAGTGATACATTTCACTCGGAAGTGAAATGGGTGTACTTTAGGAAAGCGTAATGTTCAATTTACTTAAAGCTTAATGTTCATTGTCTATTCCTTGCAACTGCTGCATAGAAACTGCAAAAATAAGTTGCATCCACAAATGAGTACGCCGTGACTGACGAGGATAGGAAATCGGAGTTAGCCCCGAGCTAAAGTTTCTTACTAAGTCACAAAAATACATGTAAATGAAGGCTTATGGGGAAAACTGCCCTCCACACATAGTGGTAACCTTTGTCCACATAGCGCAATGCAGACGCTCTTCCATTACATTTCAGGTAATGTAATGACGACATTGCTCTCCACATGCATTAGCAGCACTTGTGAGTTGAGGCACTTTATTTTTTTGTCTAATATCCGACAGAAGTGAAAAAGAGTAATTAGTGGCGCCTTCTCAAACCTCTTCGAGTGTGATAGCATCGCTGAGTAAACACAAAGCAGGCAGACTAAACCATAGATGACGATCTAGAATGCTTAACAGTGAAGCTGTCTACGTCTACTGTCCAAGAAAATTTTCATGTCGTTGTGGTAAGCGAAAAATTCCCTACGTGGGCCGATCCCGGAGATAGTGCAATGCCGGGCCGACCCGCGGCGGCAGTGAAGCAGGCGTTAAGCACTCCTCGTAAGTGGGCCAATCCCGAAGATAGTGTAATACCAGCCCGACCCGCAGAGGAGGTGCAGTTCGCCATTAAGGGGAACACATACACAGCTTCGCTGGTCATCCCTCTCCACAGAGTGGGAAGGCACTGAAATTTTTTCTGTCACCTGTCAGGGTGGGGTTGCAAGTCATTGTACCAAGCCTTTGCTCATATAGCTGGTTATGCATATGTTAATGTTCATTGTATTGTGAAGGTCTTGGGACATTGCATCATTCAAGCTTTGTTTCTTCACGACCTACCTCTGCTGTGGCACATGTAATATTTATATGCATTCTACTCACAGCTACCCCAACTTGAAGACTGTACGGGAGATGATCTACAAGAGAGGCTTCGGACGCCTGGACGACCGCAGGGTGGCCTTGTCTGACAACTCTGTCATTGAGAAGCGCCTTGGTTAGTCGTGATTTCTACTTTCAAAAACTTGGCATTCTTTTGTTGCACTGTTACCATGTTTACTTTATAATAAATCTTCCTAGCGGGCTGCATATTTTTAGGCTACATAATGAAGTTCATATGCAGGATATAAGCAGTAACGTAGTTTGCTTGGAGGAGCAATAAATATAAAAATTTGTCGCTTTTTGTTAAGATTGTGTTAATATCTCCATAACACAATGCTATATGTCAACAGTTCCAAATGGATGCACATATGATATAAATGTGCCAAAGCAGTATCACGCTGAATGCATGATGTCAAAGCTAACTGTTGCGCTAAGTACTGAACCTAGTGGCTGCTCATCCACACAGTGTAGAGCTTTCTACAAATACTCGAGACGTCCATGCTAGTGAGGCTGCAGTAAGGTTTTGGGACAAACCCCCTGGGAGGATGGTACACGGAAAAAGGAAAGTTCAAGTTAAGGTGTAATTTGGCGCAGCTGTTGATTGCTGTTATGGCCACAGTGGCTTGGTCACTTGCAGGTCACTGTTTACATGTGCCAAATTTAGGCTGCAGTGAGCATTTTCTTCACGTGAACATTAGAAGGAACTGTTTATAAGTTCAGAAAATTGCATTGTTCTGGAGTGCTGCCTTCAGAAAAGGAAAGATCGGCTTCAGGAGATGCCATTTTAATGCAGATTGCACAGCTGTCTGTTGACACAGCGTCATATTTTTTCAGGCAAAAAGAAATGTGGAACTAGGAAAAGAAAGGCAGAACAAGCGTTGCACTTGTTTATCGTGGACACATGGTGCATAGGGAATGCAGCTAATGATGCAGATTTTAAGCACTAGTGTGCATGTTTTGCCTGAACTTGGGCGGTAGCAAGCAACCCATTTCGTTTCTTGCTGCAGCAATGCATTTGACAGTTGTGGCTGTTGCATAATCAGTGCACTGTCCCTTAACCAGCCAGTAGCTAACAAAACTGGCTTGGTCAGAAAAATGTGCACAAATCAAATTGGTGCGTGAGAGCTCTCTCTGTTCCTCACCCATGGACTTAGGGAAAGTTACATATTGCCAGACATTTTTTGTGCATGTATTGGTCCGGTCATATGAATTGACCCTCGTGGCTAGCTCACATTCTCACAGTAAATCAAGGTAGAATGACTTCTGTATGTACACTCGAACCTCAATACAGTCGCCGACAGATTTTTCGGACTCCATAAATTCAGACTTGATGGATATTTAGAACTTCATAAATGCACCGTCAGGGTTCCTGTAGAGCTAATAAATTTTTGTGACCGATTTTTCGGGCGAATTTAGGTCCCAAAGTTTAATTTTCTGGACTAAATTGCTCATTCCAAGCCACAGTACCTGATCTTGAGGACTGCTATGCTGTATTTTCCGCTGGTTTGGCTTTTATTGGCCTATCGCGCCCCGCACACTGTGCTTTAAGTGCGAGTGAAAGTGTGTGAGGGTGAGACAAGACGGTGGCTTCAAGTGCCGCCTTCCCACATGAGCAAAAGCAAAGAGGGAGAAGGGAGTAAGTTCGCGGTAGTGCCATCAAGGGCGTGGGAGGGAGCAGGATTGGCGCCTGTCTCGGCTGTGGCTGTAAGAGCAGCTGAGCACATACACAGCCACGCACCCTGCTTTAAAGGTAATCTGCTACGTGTGCAAAGAGTGGACATGCCACAATGATATGGCATCATGCAAGCTGTCTTCCTGCACATTTAGTATTAGAGGTTGTGTAATCTCATATACATATATGTAATGTTGTGTAATCTCGTATGTATCGACATATGTGGCATGAAACCGTATCATTCATAGCAGACTTCAGAATTTATCAAAATGGATCTTCCTCATCTAAATTAGCTTTTTCCGATTGCCCAATAGTTCGGAAAATTCTGCGGCGCCTTTCCGAGTAAGAAAAATCTATTGGCAACTAATTTGCATTAAAGGTCGAATTTCAATATAATTAAGCACATTGCCGATTTTGCCAGCTTCGTTATATTGATGTTTAACTGTATTTGCTTTGAAACAATAAAAGCTAATATTCACACAAGCATATATTTTTAATGTTTTATCTAAAGAGAGTAGACAATAACAAATCTTGAAGTCCCCCAGCGGACACACAGAAATAGAGCACAATAGCAGACAGGACAGTGCTATTACGCTTCAAGGTCTATTATGAACATCAACCAGCTAGCTCGACTTGCCATCAAATTGTATCTGAAGAGAGTCTAGTGTCAGTGTACCTCCGTGGCTGAGCAGTGATGAGTTGTCACATTGAAGAGTGCTTTAGCATGTGCTGTACAAGGACTTACTCTATGTGCAGTACCAGAACTATTTGACGTACTTGTTCATGTGAAGAAAATGCTCGCTGCAGCCTAAACATTGCACATGTCATAAACAGTGACTTGCAAGCAGTGCTGGGCGATATTGAAGGTGCATGTATCTTAGATGCCGTCAAATGTCCTGAATATGCTCACCCTCGCCACGTTGCGGCGTCTAGTTGGCATTTGCTCCTCACTGTCATTGCATACCGTACAAGAGTGGAGTAGAAAATAATGCAATGAACCATTAGTCGTTAAAAGCATTCCACATCGTCAACACATCACCGCTGAGGCTGTGGCGCCATATGCTAGGTTAAATTCAAACCTCTTTTATACCTCGGCAAATCTTTTTCATTGTGTTTTTTTCCTTGGTTTTGTTTTTGTTTATATGAAGAGCTTCAAATGGGTATCGAAAAAAGAAATCAAACGAGAGTACTGAAACCTACCTCGCGCTCCGACGTTTTCACTACGTGTTGGGCCTCCACACACTGCTTCAATCGCATTGCGGTAGGCTCGCTCCCATCTTTTTCCTTCTTCCATGCAAGGGAGCATGCGAAGTGCCATGGCTAGTGGTGTATACGTAATATAAAACATCCACAACGTTGCTAGTTGGACAGCACGCGTTGTGCTTCTGATACTGTACCTTATACTTTGAACTAAGCGATTGCTTATTCTATATGTGATTTCTATCAAAACATCAATGCTTCTATTCGGCATGATAACTCTCACCAAACATTCCCTTAGTTTTGACCCTTCTTGGGAGCGCTCCAGTGAAGTTTATTTATGAAAGTATTTATGAATGTCACATATTATTACAAATTTTGCTTACGATAAAATTCCACCCGTTTGCTCTGTGACCGTACTTTGGGGACTTTTCATTTTGAAAGGACACAGAGGCGTACCTGCTTTGAGCAAAAGTTCATTCGGACAAGTTCCAGAAGCTGGTAAAGTCGCTATTAAAAGTATATATTTTCCACAAGCAGTGTGTGCTGAAGGTAAAATTTTTTCAAATGTGTGCTATTTCTATCCAATGTTGTGTCCGAGATTCTCAACAAATAAGTTCACAGGTTGGCAGGTATGTTATGGGTAAATGCTAAGGAGAACCAAAAGAGGAAGCATGAAAGTTACTTATCTAACACATTTGTTATTCGTGCAGGCAAGCTGGGCATCATCTGCATTGAGGACCTGATCCATGAGATCTACACAGTGGGGCCGAACTTTAAGAAGGCCAACAACTTCTTGTGGCACTTCAAGCTGAACACACCCCGTGGCGGATGGCGCAAGAAGACCAACCACTACAGCGAGGGTGGGGACTTTGGAAACCGGGAGGACCTCGTCAACCGGCTCCTTCGCAGGATGATTTAAGGCTTTCTACTGCTCCGGGTAATAAAAGAAAAAGGACTCCACACAAACTTGTGTTGGCTTGTCTCATCAATTGTAAATGGGTGGATGCCGTCGAAGTAAATGTCATTCGTATTATGCGTGGCAGTAGATGGACTGCCTGTAAATGGAGTTTAGTAGTTTTGGATGTTGTTCATCTAAGTTCTGTCATTTTTGTGTTAAATAGTTTGGGTATCAATATCATAGCTGCAGAATTTTGCTTGTTCTGGAGTCAAATTGTACATTCTAGATGGAGAATGGTAACAGCCTTAATGTTAGCGATTCCTTTCTCTGGTTCTTGCCCCTGCTTTACAGTTTACTGTATTTACTCGCATAATGATCACACTTTTTTGTCAGAAAAATTGACGCAACATCAGGGGTGCGATCATTACATGGCTTAAATTTCCCGCGAAAAGAAAAAATGTTTTTCATCCCACATTTGCTGCGGGACACCAAAACAAAAATGGCGGCCGGCGGTGCAAGTCGAATGTGCTGAACTCGATTGTTTTTTTTTTTTTTCTTCTCGCGAGTATATTACGTGCGTTGAAACAGTTTCTTCCGTATCAGTAATGAATAATATCGTTAATATCTGCAAGCTTGCGGCAATAACGTAGCCATCTCCACTTTGAGGGGACAGAAACAGATGTGCGCACTTAGCTGCCAGTGACATAGAAACACATGGCCAGCATGCTGCGGAAACTGTGGCATCTGTCTTCACTACTATTCTAATACGGCACGTTTTCGCTAAGGGTGGGCGAATATCTTGGCTGTGTTACAAGCGTCGGCGTATGAATAGGGTACACTTGTAACGTATCAGTGTAAACGTGGCTACTATCGTTGCCGCTCGCAAATTCTCGCTTTACATGTCGCTACAAAAGCGCAAGCAAGGCAACAACCACAGTAAAATTTTTATTTAGACTGGTCAGTGTATGAATGAACCAGATGAGCTGTTTTCAAGCCCTTGATTCCATGCCACTGTAATATTGCACATATACTAAACTGATAATCATTTAATGAAGTAATAAATACAGTGCAACTAATTAGTTTTTGTCGATACATTGCACCAAAACCTAAACAGTTATCCCAGTGTTCACAAAAAAATGTATTTGTGCTCTACATATTGTTCTCCCACACCTATTTTAAACTGCAAGACAACAGTTTTTGCCTAAGCTCATGTAAGTATAAGCACTTCTAGTGATCAAATGGCATCAGCTCTCACGAACAGTAATGTGTACCTAATGTGTGCCAAAATTGGCAATGAAACATTATCAGTGGTGTGAATGCCCTTCAGTGTTTTGGAGCAGCCACTGGAGCAGGTGTAAGCCTTCTACGAAAGGGCATGTGAAAAAATGAAATATAGTTTAGTGTTCTCTTTAGCTCGGATAATCATTTACTCGTCATAACTAGGAACAAAAGTGATTCACCACAGCAAGCTATGACGGCAGCGGCGATCATACATTAACAGCCACATGCTACCACTGGCGCTGTGCAAAACCACACAAGGAACATTGAAGGGCACTATAAAGAGAAACACTCTTCAGTTTTGTCGTATTAAGTAGATTATTAGAACAGTAAATGAAGGTCACAGTCCTAAATAAATCATGCGCTTCAATACCAGCACTAGCTTGACAGCACGTGCACGTGCTTGACAAAGTGCTTTCTTGCACTTGGTCTGTCGTGGACCTATAAAAGCTCTTCAAATTTGTAAAGTAGTCCTTCGTTCTTCTAGGATGAAATTCAGTACAACTACATCTGGGGATGAGCAGTCGCCATCAGAATTGATGACGTCACGGTGAGCTGGTGCGCAAAATCCAAGGCTGGGTCGCCACTTGTCTTTCGTTCTAGCATCTCTTCTGGCTTACGAAGCCTGTTCTCACTATAAGAGGGGCTATTTATATCAGTAGTTCACTAGTGCAGCTGAAATTAGTTTTATTTTCCCATTAAGGAAGGACTGCTTCATAGGTTTGATATTCCGCTCATTTTAATTTTGTTTTATGAACCATATCAGGGTGGTGAGAGCACGTAATGTTCTTTATTCCGCCACTGGTGCGTACTCGCAGGAAAGGCGTATAGGGCTGGAGTACTTGCTCGTTCGCGTTCAACTACTTTACCGCGAGCTTTACCAAAGGCACATGTACTGTATTACCAAAGACATAGCTGACAAAGAGCACGAACCATGGTGGCAAAGAGCATACCTAACCACCGTGCGGTTGGTTGTAATGCCGAATACTAAATTCAACGACCTCAAGTTCTCTTGAAAGAAAGAAGTAATGCAGTGCAACTAATAAAGTTGCAAGCAAGCAACACGAATAAGTATGGTGTACACTGATCACCTTTTTGTCTATAAAAGAACCATCGCGCATCAGCCCTCGATGCGTAAAACTACTGCGTTGATCATGGCATTGCAAAGCTAGCATGGCCACCCAACTCATTGTATCCTCATGCATGCCTCACGGTTGGTGTATAAAAATAGGAACCAATTCAATTCTGTCACCTGTCACAGCGCCGGTATTGCTGGCTGTAACACACTGAATGAATGTGGCCAATGAATGCAATGGCGATACAGTTCTTGTATTGCATGGTAGCCTTCCAATTATCACACCGCTGAAACTACACTGTGGCGTAGCAGTGGCGCAATTTAGGTGAAAAAGACTTTTGGGGCAGTATGGAACTGCAAATCCCAGTCGGCGCAGATTGGTGCAGCATTCCCACCACTGCATTATTGGAGGTTTTCATACAAAGTCAGACGTCTGCTACTACGCATGTATGAAAGAAAAAGCAACTTTTCATTATGCTTCTTTATTTTTTAGAATTTAAGATACCGCTTAAACAAATGTTGCAATTTGGTCTAAGCACACACTGAATGCACATAAAACACTGCAGTCCATTCATTTTGTTCAGCCATTCTCAATGTTCAAGCACCATGCCTGTAAAATTGTTCTACATTTTCAGAGTCAGAGAGGACCACTGTTTTCTGACAGTAGCGGATCAGTATTAGCATACTATACTATGCCTGCTGGCTGTAAGAGTGCACTTGACGAGCATGTCTGTTTGAAACATTGCAACAAATGTACAATTCTATTTCCATTATTCCACAGGCCATGAGTAGACTGCACTGCGTGTGCACATTATGTGCCAGTAGACTTGCACTGGTATGAAAATGCATGGATCCATGTGCAAGACCCACATATGCCATTTCCACAAGCAAATACAGCCACTAAACACCACTATCACCTCAGGTAGACTGCACTCTTAAACGGTCGCATGCAGTACTAATGGTAGCAGGAACGAGTGGTAGTGTGTGCAGAGTGCATATTAAGCAAGATAAAACAGCATGCCGAAAGGCTGTTTTCTGTCTCTACACAGACACAACCTTTCATAATGGCTCACAGATGATTGCGGGAGCAGTAAAAAATGCAGTTTATTTCACAAATACAAATGTGATTCAGCGTGGTTGCTATGAATATATTACTAATATAGTGCGTCCTTAGAAAATGCAACTTCTTTACAGAGAACTTAGAAATATTAATTATCAATAAAACAAAAAATAAATCTGTCTTCGTTAAAATGGTAATTCAAATGTTTATAAATTGGATACAGGGACCAATTAACTTTCCTGGGAGCATCACCTTTTTTTTTTTTTTGAATGCATGAATGCTTTATTTCATCAAGTGGGAAACGCAACATCCGCCACACGGTCCAGACCTGTCGCCTTGTGACATCCACATTTTGGGGCAACCGAAAAAAAAAGACAGCTCAAGGGAACTACATTCACGTCGGACGATGACGTGAAAGAGTCAGTTGCAGACTTTTTGAAGCAGCAACCCAAGGAATTTTATTGAGACCAGAATCGCGCAACTCCTTAGTCAATGAGACAAATGTCTAAATGCTCATGGAGACTACTTTTAAACAAAGTACCCCTTTTGTCATATACTCGCATTGGCTCACTTTCATTTCACTTGCCCTCGTATATTTTGCAGAACTCCTGCTTTTTATATGCGCTCTCTGTTGCGACTATAATTTCGGCGCAATTACTCACGATACACGACTGGTGACAGCTGCTCCTGCGTAATACATTGGAACAAATGCCAGCGACATTGATATTTTGCACTGGCCGTTGCATACGTAAATGAATGTAAACACGGTTCTTGAATGACAAAGTTTCATTAACATATTTGTCCTCAACTTGTTCATTTCATGGCCTTTACATTTTTCAAATCAGTGGCATGCACTGCTTTGCTGGTTTCGAACTGATTTATTTCTAAAGTTCGTGTGATATTTTCTTTACTTAATAAATAGACAAAAAAACATGGAAGCATTGATATCAGTTATATTGGACACAATTTTTGGCACATACGAGTAAATTCTTTTATGAAGAATGATATATTTTACCTGTTTTTACAGTGCGTAATGTTCAAGAATTCGTTTGCAGCATCTTTGGCAATGGCAATGCAATTATTATTCATGTATTTGATCCCTCGACAAATTGTTTAAGAGGAATCTTTAACTCGGGCTCCACTCTGACGCGGCCTATTCAAATACATGTAAAACACAGAAACGCTTTTCTGAGATAACCTCTGGATCGCTTTTAATGAAATTTGTCGCATTTGAGAAAGAAAGTTAAATTCTAGTGACTGTTGGAAGCGGAATTTCGATTTAGAGCCTGAATTTTGTTAGAATGAACTTCGAAAATTCGGAAGTTTGAAAAAATAGAAGCACAAAGTTTACAATTCAATAACTCTGCATCAAGAACAGATATCGCAGTTCTGTCAACGGCATCTATTACAACAGTCAAAGCGGACAAATTCGGTATGTCAATTTGTATCTTACGTTAGTTACGTTGTGTACAAGGGTTCTGCAAAAGCCGTGTTTCCATAATACTAATTTTTTAGATTCATGTGTAGCATATCAATTTTGCCTGTTGTAGATGTGTTATTAGATGAAATTCACAGAATTGTGATATCATTTTTCATTGTTGAGTTAGAGTTTTAAACTTGATAGTTTCGTTTTCTGAAAATTTGCGATTTTGGCCAATTTTTAATAAATGATTGACGACCTAAATGAAAAATTCGAAACCAGCAGTCACTAGAACCCCCCCCCCCCCCCTAGTTTTTCTTTTAAATGCATCAAACTTCGTCAAATTTGGTACAGTGGTTGCAGAGAAAAACGAATTCCCCTTCTACATATATTTAGATAGGAGCACCTGAGCTAAAGTTTCCTCTTAAGGAGGATGCCAAGATGCAACGTAAGCCCTCCCCCCTCCCCCAAACGAAATTTCTGGCTACGCCACTGGCCCAGATGCATAAGGTACAGTGTAGCACAGCCCTAGTCTAGTGCGAGCTGCAATGCCGAAGCTCAGTCTTCTTATGTCTGTGGTAGCAGTGATGCTCGGGCTATCTTTGTCATTATAAGAGTAATAAAAGAAAAAGCACTCCAAAAATTCATCTGTTAGCATGTTTCATCAATTGTGAATGGGTGTATACCAGCAAAAAAAGAAGTGTAATCCTTATTGTATTCGACAACTGGCCTGCCAACTTAAGTAGCTTGGGATCTCATTCATCGAAGTGTTGCTGTCGTTTTTGCTTTAAATTTTTTTGCCTGGATGGCAATGGAGGTTATTCTCACATTGAAGGTAGGTCAACCCTCATGCTTCATATCAGTGCCAACACTTCCAATAGTTACAATGACAATATTGTAGATGGCAAAATTTTGCTTGTTCTTTTCGAGTCAAATTGCACATCTATAGATTTGGAGAACACTACCAGCTTGTATATTATTTGGAGAGCAACCAGCATTCTGCTAAAGCAGTGTTTACGAAACTGCGGGTCATGAGCCTTTTTCTGAGAGTCATAGAGAGCTCAACTATATGTACACTTTGCTTGCCAGAACAAAGATGTTTTTCAGTCTCTGTGCCCATGCTCCTTTAATGCCGTTTTCTTTAAGAGTGTTATAAGCATATATACATGTTGTCCTAACTTTAAAATATTAAATAACTTTAAAATATTAAATAACTTTAAAATGTTAAAATATGCAAATGCCACTTAGCTGGACAGAACCAAGTTAATATTCCTTGCAGTTGCTTGGAGATGCTATTATTTATTGCATTCTACCTAATTACATATTTAGTCTTAATTAATCAACTTCTCAGATATTATAATCAGATGAAGTGTGTCAATATACGCGAAGTGCCTCGAGTGGCCAGTCGCAAAGCAATTTTGTGTGTATTTGCAGGCTTCTTTCACACTCGGAAAAACACTTTTATGTAACACATACTGAGCGACAGAAAGCTGTATCGGGAATTATTCATGTTACTTTACAATTTCCTCATTGACACTTTTTATCTAATTATATTTGAGAAGTTGATTAATTAAGACTAAGTATGTAATTAGGCAGAACATGAGAATTATGAGCATATCTAAGCAACAGTAAACAACATTATCTTGCTTCTGTCCAACTATGTGGCATTTGCATATTTTTAAATCTTGGTGCATGATAGTTGGGCCACCCTGTATAGTATCACCCTTGAAATGATGTTTATTATGCAGAGTGTAATATTAGTTTTCTTTTTTTTTTTTTGCCGCAAGATGGCCGGTGAAACAGAAAGACGAACAGCGATCTAAACCTTCTGTCGCCATGAAGAAAACTTCACCGAACACAGCCTCCCAACTGCAGCCAGTCTTGTCTCACTGAAACTGTATAAAATTGGGGTTCAGCAGATATGGTTGTACTATCAATAAAGCAAATGCAACCTTCTCATTAACATACACAATTACACCAATCCTTGTTAAAAACATTAACAAGTATTTTTGGCAACTCTGTCTGCTGTGGTTAATGTCTTTTAAATAAATTAAAATGTATATGTATCTGCATCATAGAAAAAAGTGAATTTTCAGAAAGCTTATAAAAGTGTGTGTGGGGGGGGCTCATGGTAGCTTTGGTGTTAAACCTTCAGTCACCAAAAAGGAAACTTGATCGAACACAGCCTTCCAACCGCAGACACTTCAGTATCACCGAAAGTGTACAGGGTCCTGAATATTTCACCGTGCGTGTTCGGAAAAAGGTTTTGTGCTCACCACTGTGCTGTTCTTGCTCAAATTTTGCAGAACGATCGCATTTTGGCATCGACTTCATTTAGTATAACACTTGGCAAGGTTAATTGTCTGGTTTTTCAAGAAAAAAGTGTAAATTTGTCTGCACTTATGGGGATGCAAACTGCTGCGGCGACGGCGCAAGCATAAACTTGTGTCGCCACCTGCCGGCAGCTATGGAAAACAACATTTCAGGGAGGGAAGTCGCCTGCTTCAGGAGCGAGCAACATGTGACAGTCCTCCCTGAAACACTGCTTTCTGCAGATGACGGCAGGTGTTGATATAAGTATATGCTTGCGCCTTCGTGGCAGCAGCTCGCATCCCCATAAGTACAGGCAATTTTGCACTTCTTTCTTAAAACCTAGGCAGTTAACTATGCCAAGTGTTATACTAAACAAAGTGGATGCCAAAATGCAATTGTTCTGCAAAATTTGAGCAAGAACAGCGCAAGACCTTTTTTCGAACACATGCAGCGAAGTATTCAGGACGCTGTATAGAAGCAGGGGTCAGCAGACATGGTTGTATCAAGAAAGCAAATACAGCCTTGTCAAAAGTTTGAGAAACATTGCTCTAAAGTACCCTCCTTCAAGGACTCCTAGAAATCTCACAGAGAAGGTGTTTAGCGATTCAGAAAATGTGCAACATTTGAGACTACAGCATTGTGTCATAGAAGTTCCAAAACATATAAATGTTCAAAAAACTGAGACGCATCTGGAGGCTCATGAAGGTCTTGCAGCAGTGCGGCAGCTTGAGCGACTTCTGTGTTTAGCTGCATAAAATGCAATTTGCATTTTCCATGTGTAAGCGGCTTCCTCGGGCTTTCTTAACACATCTTCAAGGTACAGTGAAGAGAACAATCAGCTGAGCTATAATTAACATGTTGCCTTTCTAGAATATCAATAAAAATGGTAGGCCACACTAATATTTGACTTAGGTGTCTCTTAGTGGCATTTGCACCTTGGCATTGTTGGAATCGCACCGCTGGCACGAGTTGTTGCAAACTCAGCGCTGACGCCCGTTATTGCAAATGGGTCGCAAGCCCCGAGGGTAGCGTTGGCCTGGCGGCCTGGGGCACTGGAAGCATCCGAAGGTCCCGGCAAAGCATGAGTCAACTGGTAACAGAACAACTTGTTTATTCTAACATCGCAAAAGAGCGGCCGGTCAGGTCGACCGAAGTGGAGAGACGGGAGTGCACGTTGCTCAACAGAAGAAATCGGAGCCTCTCTCCTGGCGTCCGGGGGCAGCTGCTCTTATACTCTCGGCGTCGCGGGCAAGAAGGAAGGTCACGGGATGAGACCACGTGACGGCGGAGCACGGACGAGCTGAGAGACATGTTGAGACGAGTGTAGTGACTCAACCGCCGAGCAGGCGCCGATCAGACCTCCTCGCTTCACACTTGGGAAGCTCCTCTCAACGGCTGCCGCGCTTTGACAAGCGTGGGCACACACACACACGCACACACGAAGACACGTGGCATTGAAACACGCCTGGACGCGCTTGGCGGGGAGGCTTTGCGGCAGCTCCGAACGGGCCAAAATGTCCGCCGCTTTGAACGAAGCCCCGGCGTCCGTTGCATCCGCGCCGGCTATACCGCGCGTCGTAGGCGAAACGTAACAGCATTAATGTTCTTTAGGTTAACTTTAGGCAAATGGAACACATGAACTGAACACAAAGGCAACTATTTTCCATTAATTAGCCGGTTAAATATCATGCCACCCTCTCGTGTGTGATGTCATTAGTGACGTCATTACTTCCGCTTTCTACTTCTGGGTTTCCAAGAATTTCGCCAGAGCTGTGCTCACGTGGCGCGTCTGAAGTCTATGATTCTGTACTTTGGCATGCAGTAATCAGTGATTTCTAATTAATTCTAATTATTCCAGACACTTCAGTAACTAAACTTGTAACTAAAGTTATGCTCTGATTTTATATATATAATGAAACCAATTAATATTGTACTGTACTATTTCCTGTTCTATTTCTTTTTTTCTGATTTATTCTGAATTTCGTCCCTGGCTGTCTGAGTGATTTCTAATTAGTTATAATTATTCCAGACATTTCAGTAACTCAACTTGTAACTAAACTTATGATCTGGTATCGTATCTATAATGAAACCCATGAATTTTGTACTGTACTATTTCTTTAAAAGTTTTTTCTGATTTATTTTGAATTTCCTCCCCGATCGTCTCAAGAGGTGAACAGGAAGTGCTGGGCAAAGAACAAGAGTCACTCGATCCTTGTTCGGCTAAAAAGCCACTCCTGCCATGAGAGGCGGTGTTGTGAGGAAAAATGCAGAAGCAGAAGAGGTGGTGCTGGCCACCTTGAAGTTCCTGCACGAGCTTGCTGTGACGAAGTGGATCTCTTGATACTTTGTGCCAAGGCCTAGTCAATATTGTATGGGTAAAGGCGGACTACATTGTATTCTGAAGGAGCCAAAGGCTGAAGTTTCAAAAACATTTACTGAGCCGCAGCTGCCCATATGCAAGTATACTACTTTGAAATCTGTGATGTGAAACTGACATACTAGCGCTGGCAATATAGTGAGAAACGCAAGAATTCGAAGTTACCTTGGTAGTATTTAGGAATATAAAAGATCATTTTTGATTGGGATATCATGACATAAGAAAATTGAGCAGAGTACCTAATAAAAAATTATGCATATTTTTTTTTCCGGAACTAACTTTGTAGTCGAAAGGATTAAAAAAACACATAAGAAGAAGACTCAATAATTTACGTTAACTGGACTAGGCGAGCTGCCCAGTCCCTATTTATTTTTCTTCTTTAAATTTTTCATAGCCACACACATCACAGTGTCTTTAGAAACTCATTGTACTTGTCCACAGATGTTTTGGCAACATTTTCACAGAACACAGCATCAGTACCAGAAACTAAGGCCTTCAGAGAGACGTAGTTGGGCTCCTTTGCGTCGAACTGTGCTCGGCCAAGCTTGACGAGGAACTGGTGACGAGGTTTGTAGATGCATTCGCGTGTACGCAAGATGGCCGGAAATTGCGTCAGCTGTGCATGACTCAGGCCTGCTTCTTTATGAAGGTAGGTGAAGGCACCAACAATTTTGTCATGATCTGGGGCAGTGCAAATAAAAGCATATTGAAATTTTATTTGACAAGTGAGTAAAACTAATTTTTTTACCTAGGTAATGTGCAGGTGCAATGGCGCAAACAAAGACGCATGTACATGGGGGCCATGCCTAAATGACAAAAGGCATGGCACCTTGATAGGTCAGTATGCATGTACATTTGGCTTAACATTCCTCCAATGCATATTATGCATGATTGTTGTAGAAGTCCTTGGAACATGAAAGTGATGAAAAAACTTTCTTCATAACCCAACTAAGCATGCCAATAGGTTAACCTCTCCTGTTATAATTACACTTTCACTGTAGAACTGAAAGATGTGTTGGAAAGAACACAGACAGAAGTGAAAAAGGTGCAAGATTTGTCATAACTTCCATAAGCTGTGAGTAAGACTGCACAAAGACAAGAGAGTCAGCTCTGGATTAGCCTGAATGGGTTTCAAAGCTTCCCTATCAATGGTGGCCCGAATGAGACAGCATACAATGAATAAAATGAACTCTTTCAGGCACTGTGTGCACAATTGTGCCCTCCGAATTAGTGTAGCAGAAACGGCACTGATGAAATGAATATTTAAAATGTGTCGCATGCATGCTGAAACTGTGCTGCAAGTTTGAATAATTTGTGTAAAGTGTTTACGTATTTTCTAAAGGGCTCACTTCTTTCATTGTTTTTCACAATGTTTTACATCAAGCATATATTTTATGTAGCTCAACAGATAAGTCTCCAAGTATTTTATATTCAGTACAACTTTAGAAGGCAGTGGAATTTGCCACCTCAAAGGCGGGTGCACGCAAGCCGCCACCAATGGGTGCGCACTCTAGACTGACGTCATGAGCCGGACAGCTGATGACCCCACTGATGAAGAACATGGCAGCCTGTGCTTCAAAATGGGCTGAGTCAAGTCAGTGGGACTATTTCTTTAGTCACGGAGGCAATCAGCTGAATGCGCTTTGGCCATTTGGACAGGGCCTCTCCTGCATTCTTAGGGTGAACCCGACTATAGACTTGAAAAAGTTGATGCTCTCATACCTGATATTGCCTTAGAGGGTTCTAGCATGGAGTGCCCATTCTGTAAACTTAAGAAAACTTGTTGAAGAATTGAAAACGCTTAATCCATTCTACAGCTGTGTGCTTTTCATGATTCCGAAGGTACAAGTAATGTGGCAAAACTAAATTTTTAATGGAGAGAATTAACTGGCACCTGAAGGGGTTAGTGTTGGATTCAAGTCATATTTTGCACCAAAAGTCTACAAGAGCATCAAGGTATTTTTGTCCATTCAATACAATGGGCAAACTACGCAGACGGGCATATATTATGAAAATTTCCAGCTCTCACCTCTACCAAATTTTCATTAATATCTTCTAACAAATGTAAATGTAAATGTTAGGTTTTTGTTGAGCTTCTGCAGTAACAAGAGCAAATATTTTCCTGTATTTTTCTCAGAAATATATGAAGCAGGTAACGCTGTACAGTGCGTTAAGTGCCAACCCAATATTTTTAAGATTTTAGCCTGGCAGACTTACAAGTTTCACTAGCTTCGCTAGCTACACAACAAAGCATATTTCTGCTTCATAATCACAAGAAAAAGGAACCTAGCATCGAAGTAAATTGGCCCTACTGCATCATTAGAGCGAATAACATGTTCGAAATAGCCCTTGCCGACATCTATGTTCCATCCTGAAGCAAGCAGCAGTGAGGAGGTCACGTCACAATTACCATGTGTTTGCTTTCACTATCAGTTATCTCTCCAAAATAGCAATTTGCATCAATGAGTTCAAAATATCTTTATGATGCTGTGAAAGCAAAGTAACAAAATATGACAAGACCTTCATAAATATTGTGCCACACAATACGAAGATCCCAGAGCAAAGGCTAAAAATTTTTTTTTTTCATGGCACAACAAATAAATGAACACCTTACTGCTTATGAGGAGCTTTGGGCAAACCATGATCATCTGCTTCATTTCAGCCACGGTGAATCCCATCTCCTCCTTTATTGAAAACGCGTTGCGCTGCCGGACATAAGAGAGATGGCAAAAACAAGGCATGATAGCAATGAACACCAACATTCACAGCATTTTTTTACAGATGAAAGCTTAACAGAAAACATGCTCTACAGTTCCCCAGTGGCATGCATACGAGTGCACATATCATGACAGTATACATAAGTACACCTGTGGCCCTAGAGATAGTGCCTTGTGCATAGACCAAAAATGTGCGAACAGAGACAAACTGTTCCTGCTCAGTGTAACCTATGGTCTGCACTAAGACACTGTTAAGAACTGTGTTCATTCTGCATTTTTTATAATGTCCCACTGAACCAGCTCGGCAGTGGAGCAAGGGATGCACTTTGCTTTTGTCTGCCAACATGGACCTTGGCAGTGTCTTTGTGCAAGTTCTTAATTTGCACAGGTGTGCACAGAGTGGACAATGAACATTGAGCTAAAACTCTCAGACAGACAATACCAGCATGCTTGTTCTCTTCTCCCACACCTTCATTCTTTCATGAACAACATGCAGCCCAGCTTGGAACTGTTTCTATAGATAATATTAGGAGGAATGAAATGCTCTAGAAACAAAGCAGCCTATGTGAGCCAACCTGCTTTGCTAAACTGAAGAGTGCAGAATGTTAAGTTCAGAAGCATGGAACTGCATAGAAGGCAAACTGTGTTCATTCTGCAGGATGCTGGAACACAGTGACGCGGTGGTGGTCTGTGAGAAGTTCAAAGAATTTGGAAGAAGCTCCAGAGTTATGGGACTCCATCAGAGCTACTGAGGATTCATATTTAGAACAAAGCTCAACAATGAATTAACCTAATCAAACTACCGCATCATGGCAAGGCAGTTATATATAGAATTTGCTTATCTGCTAGCTTTCTATGTTCCCTTTGCAAGACATGAGAAAAGAACCAGAAAAGTTCCTCTGACATCATGGCAAAAATGGCCAAATATCAAGCACAACAATGCCACCACCTTCAGCACCTGCTGTCCAAACACTACCCAGTTCTCTTAGAACAAGCTCCTGATTTTTTTTTTCTTTCATGATGTTTTTCTCATCTTTTACAATAAATTACAAGAATTTTAAAACATGTTTTTTCTGAGCTCATGGATCAACTCTAATTACCTTATTCAAGTGCACATGAAATGCAGAAGTGCTATCAGTTGGAAACTGCTAAACTGACTTGAATTAAATTTGAACATAAGAGGGAAATATGAATTTGACCAACTGTTGACAGCTGAATTTTGATTGAGGGCTTCAAATACCTAGAATATATGCAAGTTCATTAAGTTGATATGTGGAATGCTAATTGTTCATTTCATGATGCTCAACCAGTTTTTGTCGTAAATGTCTGCCATTTATGATTTTTAAGTAGTTCCTTATCTTAACAGTTATTAAAAGCCATTTTTCACTCTTGCATCAGTGCACAACTAAAAGATTTTTCATGCATGCAATGTTCATTCTTGTCATCACCTAGGTCACACGGACTATGTTTCAATTCTACTAGTTTCTCACTTATGGGCTTTTCGGCATGCTTCTTTCTATACATTTGTAGATAATATTATGCATGCTCAAGGGCACACATCCCCTCTGCTTTGCTAGCCTCATGAGCTTACCATTACGTCAACTGATGAGATTAGAAAATCTGCACCTACACAGTTGGAGCAGTTCTTCACAGACAAGAGTAACTGGAAAGCATTTCGAGAGGTCTTTTTCCTACAAGTACGCTTAACTACTCTAGTGATAATGGTGAACCTTTCTTTTTTTCCATTCAGAGGCCCTGCAATACCTTTAAACCTAAAGGGCTGGTTCTTGGCATTAGTGTTGTTATCCCCTCATTTCACAGTTGCAAATGGACATCCTCATGCCTGATGCAGTACATGAGACTTCTGCAATACCCAAATATTCATGCACAACTGTGTGGCTTCTTCGTTCTGTCTTTTTTTTTTTTTTTTCAGAAGTCTGTTTGGGGATGTGCTTTACCCAGCCACTGAAACAAACCTGCCAATACTCTCTCCTTATTCAGATGTTCCAATGAACTGATGACAGTGAAAGAACTGCAATTCCAAACAAATAAATACATCACTTAAATGAATAAATGTGTGTTTGCACGTGTGCCCCCTGCCATGTGTGCCTACATATATAAAGAACTTCGGGGATTATTTGCCTCAACTGTGACTGAATCTACTAGCAGTAGCAAGGTGCAAAGGCTATACAAGAGCCAAGCAAGAACACTTACGCTTGCTCATCTTGCCACAAGACACACAACCTCGTTAAGAGGCTACGCTGGTCCATTGGCTTAGTACTTAAGTATTACTTGCTACCACAAGTAAAAAGACAAACAAAGGTGTTGCAAAGCCTTTTAACCACCAACTGCCAATTTCATTTTTTTTTTACTTTGCTATTTAGAAACGGGGCAATATTTGGTGTTTAATTCAATTTGTAAGGCCAACTCTCATTTGTCCTCTGCACACCCCTGATTTAAAAAAAGAAGATATTCCTACCTCGACCCCAAATAACTTGCACGTTGGCAGCTTGGGAAACCGTGTAACGATATGGCGCACCTCAGCACCAGACAGGGATAGAACACGTTGCAGGAAGCCCAGGCGTTGGTCAATGTCCTTCACACGGTAGGCAAGGAACCGTGGTGCATTGCTCAGAATGCGTGTCACAGCCTCTTGTGAGAAGCGCTTCGACAGCAGGTAATCGATTCGCACCTGAAGGTTCTCCAGAGGTTGCTAGGGGGTTGACAATAAGGAATAGGATTAAGAAAAAGAAGATTACAGGTATGCGAAATTCTGCAAGTGCGCTTTTTCACATATCTCGTTTAACCCACACAAGATGGTGGACATCACCCTAGAAGGGAAAATAAAGCAGTAGTGCACGAGCTGGTAGTGCTTATTCTTCTCCTAACTATAATTCCCATGGTTTGAAGACCTACCTTTGGCTCAATGGTGCCGTGAGCGGGAGTTTGACCACCTTGTATGCAGTGGCGTAGCCAGAAATATCTTTTGAAGGGGTACATCTGCCTGGTGCTTCACACCCTGGCTACGTCACTGCTTGTGCAGGGCAACCTAACAGTGTAAAAAAGCCTCCTTCCAGTTTTTTTGCACACAATGTGATCACTGCGGACAGTGACAGAGCCTTCTTGATCATTATAAATGACACATGCGGAGATGGTGCTAAAATTTTGTTTGTCTTATTCTTTAAAATACTGCGTGTGTAATTAACCACAATCTCTTGCACTTTAGAATCAGCCAGCACACAATAAATAATTTAATACCTGTAATAACAACGAAGTTGTGGTTTCTCATGGTGCAGAGCTTGGTGTAATCAATAGCAGAGTGACGTCACTAAGGAAGCACAGGAGGTTATAAGTCCAGCAAAAGTGGCAACTATAGAATGCATCAAGTGTAAGAATGTATGTACAAAAGCTTGAAGAGCACTGGAACGTATAGAGTGAAAATTTTTCGCTGTTCATATTCACGTCACAAGGCTTGCTATAGCTTTATAAAATGCACTGTTCAGAGCAGGTTATGTACTTATAGAGCCTGGCTTCTGGATACTCAAGATATTTATTTAAAGAAGGACAAATAATGAATCACCTGTATAGTACTGTATAATTTGCAACATCTAGGTTCTCACTATTCGGAGCTTATTTTGGGGCAAAATCGTCTCCAGAAGTTTTTTATGTAGAAAATGGATTTTATCAAAACTTTATCTTATGGTGCAATGAAATTTTGAATTTTTCTGTATTTCTAGCCTTATTTGCCATATATCTCTCGCTCATCCTTCAAAAACAGTCTAGACAAAAATAAAAATAAATGGGGCGAGGGGCAATTGAATTGCAGGAATGCTTATTTAGTCATAATTTACAATAGCAGAAGGATTTAGCGCCACTAAACATTACTGTAAAGGTTCAGTTCGTATATTTAATAAGGGTTTTCATAAAGTGAAATTTCCAAATTTAATACGGATACTTGAGAAAGAAGACTGCCAAATATAGAATATTTTTTTTTTTATTTCTAAAGCAACATGAAATTTTAAGCTTACACAGAATCAGTTAGGAAAAAAGAAAAAGATATCAGGCTTATATACAATCGTGCATAAATGTAATACTATTAACAATTACACATCCGAACAAATGAGGAGCTCGTAACAGATAAATATCTGCATTTCAATTATATGAAGCACTTTGGAAATGATAGTAATGAAACAAGAAAACAGTATGTTATCAGGTCCATCCAAGTGTTGTGTTCATTGAAAGGAGATAACTTGGATAATACACCACCGCACATTGTTTTAAAGGCATGTGAACATGTTGAGAGTGTCAAATGATAAATTGGAACAAGTTCATATATATTCTGCCTGAAATTGGGTCATTCTCTTCTTTCAGATTACTCATATCACACAAGCGTTTCATCACTACAATCTAAACTAGACTTATCGCCTCTTGCCTCTCGTCGTCGCATCTCTCGCCTATGCCTCTATCACAGGTTTTTCTATTCCATACCTCGTGACAGCCAGCTGGTCCAGCTGGCTCATCGTGTTCTTCAAACAGGCCATCCGAACTTAATAATCCCACCACAAGCGTAGTGGTGCGCCACTACGTTCCTGCAGGCATTCTTCGATCGAACTGCCCGAGAGTGGAATGGCCTTCCCAGAAAAACTGCACTCATCCGCGATACAACACGCTTTAGATCTGCCATCAAGTGTTCCGACTCATCTTTCTAATTTCATCATCATCAATCCCACCTTTTACGTGCCCAGCGCTCATGTAATGGCCTATTTGGACCCTTGAGGTATTAATATATAAATTCTTATTGAATGAGTGGAATTCGAAAATTATACGAAATTAGAATCATTTGGAGCAGTCTGCACATCTATAATTCTGTTTCCATCAGGGCTGCAATAAGTGTTATTTTATACATTTGAAAGAAACAAATACTTGACAATTTTGAACAGTGAATTCTCAAATTGGGTAACACGGATTATTGTAGTTATATCTAAAATTTCACATATTCGCAGACCTATAATATTTACCAATGTTAGAATTGGTCAATGTGGCACATGCTCCCATTTTGCAAAAACAAGACATCAAGAAAGCACTTGCAACACTTGCGATGGATACAGGAAAAGCCAGTATATCCAGTGATATTCAGTGCAGTATGAGAATGGAAAGGCTAGTCTGTGCAGCATCCTACGGTGAACTAGAGGTTCAGCGATTTCTTCAACAGCATATGCCTGACATTCCGGAAACTTTTTTTTCCAACAAGGCACCGCAATGTCACAGTGGTAAAACGGCAGAAAGCAACAACTCATACATGTCAAGCACTGGTGCCAGTTCACGACTGTTGTCCTGGGGATGGCGGTTCGCAACATTATTCGTACCTGCTGCCTTCAGGTATGGGTTCATGATCAGAGCATTGCACCAGAATGGCTCACTGGTGTAGTGCAAGTCATGAGAAATGTTTCACTACACAGCATGTGCTAAGTTCGACAACCTTCGCTTGTATCTTTTATTTCTTTGGTGTTCAGGTCGGCAACCTTTGCTTGTACCTTTTATTTGTTTACACGTACATGGCCATAGGGAGACTTTGCAGAAACGTTTCCATATGTGTGTGGGCCCGGGAAGTGCATGTGCTATACTAGTAGGATGGGTCGTTTGGAGGTGGTGACAGGTGTCATTAAGCCAATGGTAGTTGACCATAAGTGCAGGATGTTTTGAACCAGCAAACACAACAAACGGGTACCAACAAATGCTTCATTTGCCGGTTATCCCTCACCGCTGTCACCTCCACCGTGTCGGGGGAGCTGGGCAAATGATAAAAAGGCACGCACCAGCAGTGTTTGAGGTTAACGGGCAGATGGGAGTCGCATGTCCAAGGCGGTCTTCGTTACATAGAGTAGGCCAGCGCCTGTCTTCAGACAATTACATGGTGTGTTCTCCAGTGTGCAGCTTGCTCCAGTGCATGGTTCAAGTAATAAGCGGATTCAAAAATGGAAGGGAAATGCTGTCCTGGCTTTTGATGGTGTACTTTATTGTTGCTGGGTGGTTTGTGTTTGCTTTGAAGTGAGGCCACAATGTAAGGAGTAGCCAGAGAAAAATGGGAAAGAGCAAAAGGAACCAATAGAGGTGGCCTAAAGAAAAATTTTGGTCTGATTTGAGCTAACAATTGGTTCATGACAAGCACGTGCTTGTAAGACTGCTTGTGATTGCCAGAGTTCAGTGGCTCTATGCTGCCGAGGGGCGGATAAGTGGAATTCTCGTGTTAACCAAATTGCTTAAAACGGGGAATTCTGGCCTTTTTAGGGAGAGCGATGAGAGCTGGAGCCGAGGACTGTGGTGACAGCCGAGGCTGTTGGTGATATGTAAATGTGTAAATAAACCTGTACATATGAAGCCGTTGTTGAGAGCCTTGTTTGCAGCGTGTGGGGGCCAGGAGCCCAGACCAGCAAGGGTGCCATGGGGAGCGACGGACAAGCAATGGCCTGAACTCAGCAGTACCAAGCATAACTGCATGGTTCCACTTTTTTTGCAACAGCAGCAGAGCTTGGAAGCTGCTCGACTTTACAATGCTTTTTATCATCTACAATGTCAAACATGCAGCCGACATTCACGGAAAAGTTGTCGCAGATGTGTCATTCCATCAACTTGGCATCCGCAGGCGCATGGCAATTCATGCATGGTATATATCACGCAAAAGAGTAGACCCAGCTTCTAGTTTCTTAAATATTCAGTGCGATTCATTTTAATTTTTATTTAAGGACCTCCACTTGATGAGCGGGTTGTGCATGAGGGGTTCATTTATCCAAAGAACGCCTTCTGCTTCTCATACTTCTCCGCGAAAGCTGTCATGGCATAGTCGCATGAACACAATTGGGAGCTTTGATTTCAGTTTTGGGAAACTCCGAATTGCTAATTTTTTACTAGCAAGTGTTTTTTTTTTATTTCATTGAATTTATCAGAAAAGGTAGAAACCTAGCAATACCATATCTGCTACCTACTGTGCAAAAGAGAAGGTGAGATTTTGATTTCACTACTCCTTTAAACACATATTTCCAAAGAATACAACATGAAAATGTTTGTTTGAGACATTTGTAAATTTGAGTGGCAAGGTTTCTCACTGCAGTATTTCAAGTACCCAATCTTGTGCAACACGTGGTTGGTAAAGGCCACCTTTAAATCTGATGAAGATGCCCAAAAGCAGGTTGACTACATAGCAAGTCTGGCAAGAGGTGCATTACGTAAAATAGGCTTCTAGGAAATAACACATTACATAATGTTAAAGCTGCCTTGGGAGGAAAAGTGCTTATGCACTTGTCTACTTTGCCAACTTGGGACACACAATTTCCTGGAAGGTTGAAATTAAAGAGAGAATACAATCTTACCTTAAACAGATACGGATTTTTAGTGAACCACCAACCAAGTCGCTCAGCTGGCACACCATGTGATGTGAGGAACTGAATCACTGGCTCCACATCCTTTTCAAAATCAAGTTCGATTATCTCCTGCCCAAGGCCTTTCTTTTCCAACACTGACAAGTCAACACCAAGTTGCACAAACCGCTGCACTGTAGTGGACTTGTTGGCATATGCAGCCAGGTTGAAGGCCTTTGGAAGAGCAGGTCCCATCTCATCAAGAAACTCTGCATCAATGTTTGTTGACAGTGCATCCAGCTTAGGTTCAAGGGCAATTTCATTTTGCAGTGTGCTGAGGTCGTCACTGTCCAGTCCAGCAATATTGGGAATCTGAAAGACAGCAGCTGCTGGGCTATCGTCTCTAGCAGGTTTGACTTGAGAAGGTGTTGAGTGTGTCGATGTTTCGTGCAATGAATAATAAAGTGACTTGAAGTATTCGGGGCCCCCAATACTGTCAAGTGGTTCTTTCGATGCTGTGGCACCATCTTTTCTGGAGATGTGACTGAAATTGAAAAGAGTAACACGGTGTGTATGCTACAGTTTGAACGGAACCTACTGCAAAACACTTAACTTAGATGAACATGCATACACGTAGCAAAAACCGGACAAGACGAGTAACTCAAGAAATGAGGCTACCTCTGATGAGAGTCTAATAAATGCTATTTTCTGCGGAAACCTCAACAGACATTAAAAAAAATATTTATTAATTGAAAAATTCTACAATGCCACATTATAAAAACGTAATACTAATATCAATTACAAAGTTCCTTGCGGTCAGTAACCGGCATTTTTTTTTTTTTACAAAGTTCCTAAGAGAGATTTACATTGCCTCGAGCTGCGCCGATTGTGCAAGACTTGCACAAATGTGACGACGTACCGACCGTAACTTCAGCAGCTATGACTCCCTCAAAGCTGCAACTCCGCACATTCACCAGTAAAGTGCATGTCACGATGCAACTGCCGAAATGAGAAATAAGTGGCTATTGTTCGGTCACAAGCTGTAAGATGCATGCTGAGGGACTCACAAGTTTGAAGAAGTATAGGATAAAAGCGTGCAAGAGTGTATGAATGTTCTAACAACCGTGTGTGCAACGTTATGAAACAATCACGTAATGGTAACAATAGTTTGAGTGGTTTCATACACTACATGTGAATGGCAACATAGAATACGAGCAGAACACTCAGCTGATACGGATATAAATCTACATACGTAGAGCAAAATTTCACAGCTCCTTCAGGGGTTTTAAAAGAGGAGAGATGCGCCCGTTTTACGACGACTCCGCGACCGCGCAGGCATCGCGAAGATGCGAGCCATGTCCGACAGGCCGCAGACGCCATCTGTGCACTGCCTGATAACTAAGACGAAAATATACGTATCTATATGCTCCAACTCGTCAACCGCGTTATGAAACGGTTATGGCGAAACAAGATCAATGTCACTGCTCCCTTGCTCTTCTCAAGGACCGCCAAGAGGAAACCAAGGGAACCATGCCTACGCAGGGGGCCGCCATTTTAAAAAAACAGCAAAAACAAATTAGTTTGGTTATACATAGCGAGCGCGCCGTAGCAGAGACTTTTGGCGCAGGTTCACGGATTGCGCAAAGCTTTACGCCCACAACTGTCTGCACAATTCCGACGAACTCCAATGACTTTTTTAAGCTTGCACAGAAACACGTTAATTTCTAGCATTTTTTAGTTTCTGTGCTTCATTTTCGAACTCTCTGCGGAGCCCACCGAGAGGAGGATGCTGCACATCTCTCCTCTCCCTCCTCCAGTCTCAGGCATGGCGTGAGTCGATTCAGCCCATTCAGCGTTCACCAGTTCGTCTGATCACTTGCTGAAGGGTTTTCTTGTGTCTTGTTATGTCCAGCTGTAAACCTACGTAGTCACGGTTGAGCAGCGACCGGTTAGTCCAGCTTGCAGAAATACTGCCTGTGTGATGAACATTCACAATGGGCACATCGAAAGGTGCTGTCTCAAAGGCTAGTCAGAAGCCCGACTTCTTCGGCTCTATCAACGAGCGAACAGTGGACGATATTTCCCTGGATTTCTTCTACAAACCTCACACAATTACACTGTTAACAGTGTCTATCATTGTGCTGTTGTACTTCGCCTTCACACGGTGAGTTATTTCTTGCCATTTTGCTTCCAGGGGCGCGCAACTAGCGCGTTGCGTCTTTTTAATCGGCGAGAAACGTGATCGCGAATGTGCGCCTTTTGCAGCAACTGTAAGATTTCGCAGATGCTGCCAAAAACGCATCGTTTCGCATCTGGCTCTGTCGTTAAGCGGTGCTCTTCAAGGCAGCAGAGGGCAGCGACTTATGAAACAGCGCTAACCTGTATGTTCATCAAAAGAACTGGAGAACAAGCTAGATAATTTTACAGCGCGAGAGCAATTAAAGCGTAAAAAGAAACAGATATAGAACAAAAATACACTAAATTTTGTTTTTGCACGTTTCATAACGCTCATTTTACGGGGTGCACTGCTTATCTAAAACATATTCGAAGGCATCTGCGCGCTGTGTGTCCATCAGTTTCGCATGGAGTATCACTTGGAACATCAGCTACCTCGCTCCTGCACGCACTCGCCGTGCAATTATATGAGCGACGGATAACTGTGATTTGCCTCACATACTCACCTTAGAGCCCAGTGTCCATTCATATGTTAAAAGATAGAGCTAGCAAATAAATAAGTAAACAAATAAATCAACAAAAAATTAAAAAAAGAAAAAAAAATATCGATATATATTCTGAACGGCAACACGAAAATGAGAAACCAGCTTGACATTACCGGCTTTTGCATTCAAACGCTTCAGTCAAGACTACCACAAGCAAATGGTCATTCATGAAAAATGGTTCTGAATTTCTTCAAGAGCAGAACAGTGAGCAGCAATGAGAACATAAGGGAATGTGCATAAGGTTAGCAGGGTAATGTATTCTTCTCGCAATACATTGCATTTCACCAGTTAAGCAAGTTTTGTAGCCAGCATAGCAAATAATGCAACATGCAGTAGGCATGGAAGGGAACTCTGTGACTTAACACAGTTCCATTAAGCTACTGTAATCATGTGTACCAGAGCAACAGAAAGTAACTGGGAAGCTTGCATATCCTCTTTAAACAGGAATGTTACTTGCCATTCTAGTTGCTTACTGTAATGAAAACAAATAACAGCACTGTATCTGCACCCCCATTTCTTTTCCTATCTGCGTGCAGTGTTTTAGTGATTTTAATAATTTGTAGCGACTCAATCGTACTTGCGCATGCGAGCTACCTTCACTCCATTGCTCATATACCAGTGATCGATGTGGCAACCAACATTTTGTACCAAAAGCGTATCTTTGGCTGTCTGTTTAGCAGCATTCAGTGTCGGTACATACCAAAGTTGGTCCTATGGACTGCCTCTTGCAGAACAACCGCTTACCACTGATCTTGTCCTATATCTCCAGTGATTGTATCAACTATGTTCATTAGATGTGACTGTTCATTCATTCAGGTAAAACAAATTTTCATACAGTTTACTTGCTCATTGACTTCAGCCACTTGCATTGCACTCAAGCATTTCTGGTGTGCTGCACGCATTTACTGTGAGAAGCAGTCTGCTTCCCTCACAAAGTGCAGGGGATGCAACAGTGCCCACTGTGCATGAAGCTTGCCATAATCCATACAACAGCATGGTTGAAACCTATACATACACCTTGGCTCTGTGCATATGTTGAGCATGCACCAGTCCGTTTTCCCTGAAGCAGGCGAATGCAGCAAGGAGGGCACTGTTGACCAGTTTCTACCACACCACATGACCAATGCAACAACTGTGCCGGCTTTGTGTTGTGCAAACTTAACAGGTGCACATGTGTGATGATGCACCTTAAGCAAGCATGACTAAGTTGCCCTTCGGCATAAGCTTATATGCAAAAGAAGTAACATGTAAGAATTGATTTTTCTGATGGGTATGTTGGCAGAGCCTACAGATGCAGAAACAAAGTGGTTGATATGCTGTTTTATCATGTGTACAAAACATATAACCTGAACACACAAGCTTTTACATGGAGTACACGCTTGTTTTTCAGTGTGATAAGATAAGAAGCATGCCATGGGCACTCATTAGGTTAAGTAGATAATGATTTCACTGGAAACACACAGGACACATTTTTCATTAATTGCAATGACATAATGTCAAAATTCAATACACTCTAACACTGTTTCGTGCCCATATCATATTATTTTTACATTTAAAACTAAAGTCTTGACACTAGGCTTTCACATGGCATGCTAATCAACTCCATTATACAGAACTTGGCCCGGGTTCCTTTCCAGTATTGTCTCCTGTGGTTTACCATCCAGACTCTTGGTGGCACCATCAGTCCACTCTCTGGGAGCTGAATTTGAAGCTATCTGCTTGGCATCCAAAAAGGGCTCTCCATCTCTGATGCCAGCCTCCTGTGTGCGCTCAGGAGAGACCTCACTGTAGGACAGGCCTTTGCATTTTTTACTGTCTGCAGTGCTGAGTTGTTGATTGGGACAGAGATCAGTGCCGAAAACTGATTTTACTGCGACAGCAGTTAAGTGCTCGAAATTGGGCTTGCCTTCTCCGTCCATGCCATCCGTCCATTTCGTTATGCTGACAACACCTAAAGGCCATTTTTGCTGTTGTCAGGTCACCTCGTCAACCCTAGCTTCGCCATTGCCACAGGGCGGAGAAAAAGAACACTATCCACAACTGCAACCACTCAGATTCGAACCCATGTTACTGGTGCATTTTGGAATCAGGCATGCCATCCACTGGGCTCTGGTGCAATAACAGCGCTGGTCATTTACTGCAAGATTTTGCACAGGCTGTGAGAGTGACGGAGCCTGTGCATGTGTTTTGGAGGCCTGAACAAGCATACTGTGGTGGACAAGGATGACATGTGCATCACAGAGAAATTGTTCTTTCCAAGATGGCGGTGTGTTGGCATGCAATTTCTCGTTGTCATGCTCGTGGAAACAGTGCAGGTGACTCAAAGGAGACTTGCATGATGATGATGATCAGCCGTAAACATGGCACAATACCCACAAGAGAGGATACATTGAGATTCAAGTGGTTGGTGGAGAATAACATTGGAAGCATCAATGACGTGAGTGTCGACATTGACGTCGAAGTGATAACGCCACATAGTTTACACAGCGGCACACAGAATTTACCACCCACCTAGTGCCCTATATAGCAGCACTGCAAATGTACGGGGAAAAAGAAATTGCTCAGATCTTGTAGATGGCACAGTATCATTCTACTGGCGACATCAGTTGTAGTAGAAGTTGTGGCCTAAGAGTTTATTAATCTCCAGGCAGTGCCATCAGAACTACTACTGGAACCTGAAAAGTATGAAACCTTCAACACAACTTCCTCATCCCGGCAGCATTAAATATATTCAAACAGTAGAATGTTGAACTGCCTTCAACAAAAAAAAAATTAGCATAAGCCTTTGGTCAAACAGCTGTGAACAAAATATTCCTTATAGCTACTAATTTCAACTAAATAAACCTAGTCTACTTAGACATGGGAAGTCTGAGAGTCGCTCTCTTTCTGTCTTTGTACGTAGTTTGAATTCAAAACATGCATTACTATGCCATAAGGAAAGGACGTTGCAAACACTGCAAAGAAGATAGTAGCAACTTATTTGTCTAATGCAGACATATTTTTCTATAATATCACAAAATTTGTAAATGTAATTTAAATATTATATGTCATTTAAGCTTCTTCAAATGCTTACTTAAAACTAATTCATTTTTATACGATCACATCCCACCCTCCAATAAACCACCCAATAACTGCTGGCTTCTTGTCCAGTCCCCGGTTGTGGGTGAGCATCATTAATTAAGGAAAAAGTAGGCAAGCAAAATTAAGATGGTGGTCTTCACACTGGAATAATGCTGCTGTCGCAGTAAATGAGTATAGAGCTGAAGGAATTGCTGAAGTCTGCTGTCTTTCTTGTCCTTATCTTTGTCCTTATTTTTACCCAGGGCAGAATACTTCATTTATTCTATCTAAAGTATGCTCTGTTTATATGATATGTGAGATGTACCAAGAGCTCATTTTTCATTCTTTTCATCAAGTAATAGTATGATCACACAAGCCTGTGCTGTTTCACATGCTGCGTACAATTTTTGCTAGTGCCTATAAAACTAACTTATCACCGCTATTCCTGCCAGTGGTATAAGTTTTTCTTACTTCAAACCTACTAGTGGAACCATTTTACTTCTTTGTGGACACTGCTTCTCATAAGGGACAGCTCTGCGCCTGTATAGAGCATAGTGAACGAATAACAGCACGAGAAGACAAGGACGAGAAGGTGACACACACATGTGCCGACTTACAACTACTTCTGTTTGTGGAAGTGTACGAAATATATATAGCGTACACATGACTGCATGTAGTCATGTGTATGCTACATTTTCTGTACACTTACAAAAACGAAAGTAGTTGTAAATCAGCACATGTGTGTGTCACTTTCTCGTTCATTAGTAATCAGAACCAGCTAGCCCACCAACAATCCTTACCAATGTATAGAGCAACTCTCCTCCTATTTGGACGCCATAATACAGTTTTTGGCATAATAGCTTTTTATCCCTCTTGGTGGTGTAGCAAAGAGTTGTAAAATATAGGCGTTTATTCTGTCTTTGTTTTACGCTTCGCAGAGATGATGCAAATCTGGAACAGAATATGTGGAGTGGCATCTGCTGCGTGGCATTTTTCTTCCTCATCATCAGTGTCCTCGCCTTCCCAAATGGTAAGGGTGACTGACAAACTTGGAGATCCTTTGGAGCCATCTGAATGGGCACCGTTTCTAATTTGCAAAGTTGTGAGTGGTACATTGGGACCCTTGTCCCTTATACATGGGTCACATGTGGGTCACAACATTTATTCTTCCTGTGCAGCTGTGCAGGGCTTTCTTGCGAGGTGCAAACATAGAAATCAGTGAAGAAATTGAAAGATTCTTGTTGCTTCTAATCTGATGCATCGTGGTGCCATCTCCCTACACTTTCAGGACGTTTTAAAGGAGCATAACTCCCTGGTGGCTCACTGGGGGGTCACAACGCACCAGCCGCATATCGCAAGTGACCCGCCAGTGGGTCATGACACACAGGAATCAAGACTTTGAAAAGTGCTGCTGCAGTGAATGTGTTAAGCCACATTGAAATTAAACTCAGCAGAAAATGATTTCATATATATTTTATGAGTAAGCAGAATGCCGTTGATTTATATCTGTATTTGTTTCATGTTAAAATGTTTGTTGTCTTAATAACAGATTTCACATGGTCTGTGATCAATGATGTGAAATGGACTCTGCCTCTGCTCCTCATGTAATGACTCAGTTTGCAACATTTTCAAATGTAATACAAGCATTCTCCTGAAAAATGCATTCTCAGTCATTCATGGCATTCTCTCACTGTCCTGTAACTGTTTACCTTTTGTGAAGGCTTGTTGCAGTGTGCGCCCTTGTACTTATTGAAGCCATGCTTCATAGCATGGAGGATAAAACAATTGATATAGGTGCATGAGATAACTACTCTGCATGCAAGTTGTGTGTGCTCACTGGCCATTGTGAAAGTTCTCATGTGTTCCACGTGATAAGGATCATGCTTTGTTGAGGTATTATAGAAGGAAATGCTTTGTTTAATGCTATTTTTCTTGGAATCTTGAGCGCCACATTTTATTTTAAGCTTCCAGTGCTTGACACCTTATGCAAAACGTTATGGTGATCATAACAAAGGGCGCACTCCCTTTGTTGGCACTTAAAAGCTAATTGCTTCAACTTAAACAATGGTTGTTTGAGAATATGGCCTAAGGATCATGCATTTGCACTGATCATTGGTTGAGAGCATGAAGTGTGTGCATCAAGGGCTGTGAAAACCAACAGACACATTAATGAAACCTTCAGCCCTTACCACCCCTAGCAAAAGTTCTAATAGAAAAACTAATAGCCTATGAGGTTATTGACACCAATACAGTCTATTAGGGCTATTAGTTCGTTAGCCTAATAGATCTATTGGTGTATTAGCCTAATAGGCCTATTAGTGTGTTAGTCTAATACGTCTATTGGTGTTAAAAAAAACATTTCAATGCACCAGATACAGAATGAAAAACAGCCGTAATTGCTAAAATTGCTAGAAGCATTTATTAGCACAGCATGTATTTTTACAGATTGCTCTTTCAAGATCTTCGTCATGCCAGCAATCTTGATTGCCAGAGCTTTTAGTCCACTTCAACCAGAACACGTCCTTTTGAAGAAGTGGTTAAAAAACCTGGGCAGCAAAATATGCATGTACAGGAACATTTAAAAGCAGGGCTGCTAGTCCTACCATTAAATGGTTTTGGCAATATTTGCTGCTAAATTGGAATAATGTGGCTCCGAAATTACTAAACCTGTTTTAGCACAAAGTGCGATATGCTAGCTTGAAATGTTTATCATATTGAAAAATCATGTGACCTGACACGACAGAACAATTAGGAAGCACACGAAAGCAACATAAGATGTTCTGTGTGTTACATCGAAACTGTAGGTAATAAAGTGCAACTCTAGGCAGAAATCTTTTACAGCATTGTCAGAAACAGGCATGTCATTGCTGCAGCGCGCACAACAATCAGCCTGATGATACTGTACTGAAGTATGTCCACCGTTTGGATAAAAAAAAAGAAATAAGCTTTTATGTGCTCTATGGAAGCCTAAACAAGTAGAATAATTACCTCCAAATGGTAGAATCAACACAGGGAATACATTGCACATCAATGCATGCTGATAGGTCCACAAAGCCATGGGGCACAGGAGAAAAAAGTTGCCTTGCGTTTTGAAGTCACACAGCATCCATAGGTGGAACTATCCAGATATACTACAGCATGAATAAGATTGTGCAGGCGCCAACACCACAGGTCCCTTAAAAACTCATCGTTCATTCACTAACAAACACGCACGCCTCGCTTTGACATGGCACCTACCAATACACACTTGCTATGTGCAACTATGGCTGAATACGGTCTCAGTTTTATGTTTTCCCACCCGCTGTGTTCCCTTCGCTGCAGTACTGCTCTTTGATGTGAATAAATATTACGGCCTTCTATATGTGGTATGAAGTTAGCAGTATAGATTACAAGTTTAACATTGCTTAATGCGCACCTCAACAGAAAATACGGTACTAACGAAACTTCAGTGGCAAACAAATAAGTTACTGCGATTGCACCATCGTTCATAAATTCACTGGGCTCCGCGAATCTGCCTTGCAGATTGCGGCTGTCTTTTTTTTTTTCGCTGGAAAGCACTCGCTGTGCTCTAAACACTAGCTGTTTCCTCAGCAACTCATCACAATGAGGCTAAACAGAGGCTAATACAAACGTGCTGACGCAGTGTGCTGCACATTTGTACAGCAGAGTGCTTAATGATTCAGCAATTAAGTAGAGACACCTCTCCATGCAAGCAAACAGTCCCCTATATAGTCTTAATTTTTCATAAACTTTCACCCTTGCATTAAACAAGAGTAGCAGAATCCACCAATGCATGCTGTATAACTGACCAGCAACAGTCTGTGTAGGACTATTTGGACCTATTAGTCTAACAGAGAAACTACCAGACATGCAAAACTGTTTGTATAAGACCAATAGGTCTAATAAACAGGGTCTGTTGGTTATGTAGGTAAATCAGTACAACTAATAGAAATTCCTATTGGTCTAATACACAACTTATACAACTAATACGAAACTGTATTAGACTAATACAAACTTCTATTGGAACTTTTTCTAGGGACACAATGTTTTGCTACCTTGATTAAAGCAATAGCTTTCTTGAGCTACTTCCCCTGGTTTTTGTTTTGCAGATGTTGATCTAACATGTTAAAGGGTAACAAGAGTAGGGAGGAGGAAAGTAAATAGTAGAGTGGAAGTTCAGGTGTGGGGGAGAGTACAGGGTAAAGGGAGTGCATGAGTAGATGAGGAGGAGAGTGGGAAGCGCATGATTGGTTAGTGCAGATGATTTCACGCACATAGAAAGAAGCAGAGCACCAGGCCACATCCTTTCCGCACAAAAAAAATTCAGTAGGATAACAGAAAGCTATCACTGACTTTGCAAATTATTTTTGACAGTTGCTGCTGGAATTTCTTCCACATAAATTTTACTGCTATTCTAAGGGTCCATAATTGTATGTCTGTTAGCATTGTTAAATGCTGGAACAGGGTGCTCTTCCTGCTCTAAGTAAGGAAACCTCCGTGAGCTTCAGGTTTACCTGTTGAGGAAGAGATTACGAGTTTGTAGATTGAAAACTTTTTGCTTATTTTGAATATTTTCTGGAGCTCGGCTTGCAAGAATTTAATTTTGTGTTAGTCTGTTTTACAGGCATTCAGTGCACCTTTCAGTGCTTCAGCTGTAGGGCATACAAATTATTTTTTTCTGTCTTAGTAATTGTTTCTGGGATTCACTGCTTGTGAAGATAAACTTCATAATATGCTCATGCACTTTAAAAACGTGTGTGCCATGAAAATTGAAAAGACTAAATGCCTTTGCTTTTGTCTTTGATATTTACAGGTCCCTTCATTCGACCACACCCAGCTGTGTGGAGGATAGTCTTTGGTAAGCCACCTTGATTTTAGCCACCATTCTCATTTTCTGTGAGAGCCACCAAATGTTTGAAGGATGGCCTGACAAGATCAATTGCACTTCAACACTGTTAGCTGTCCTTTTTTCTTTGAGTCGGGTGGGTCATGTGATGCATAGAACTAATAACCAATTATCTGTTAGAGTAGTAGAAAAAAACTGGTGTGAAGGGAAGTGAAGTCGTAGGCAGCAGATGATTAAATGGAGTAATAATATTTGCCAATCTTTACCATGGATGGAGTTGGCTGGCCCAGGAGAGGGGTAAATGGAGACTTGCTAGGATGAGCCTCCGCCCTGTTGTAAAACTAATAAAGTCAACGACGATGGCAAAGGTGAAGACTTCATATTTTACGCTTGATCCAGTGTCTATCCTAGCTAAATCACCAGATGTAGCTAGACAGTCACAGCACAGTCAGCAGCAATTTACTTTCCTTTTGTTTATTTCCTTTAACGTAAACAACGAATTACTACTACTACTACTACTACTACTACTACTACTACTAATACTAATACTAATACTACAACAACAACAACAACAACAACATGAAAAAGAAGGGAAAGAAGACAGACTGAGTGTCATTAGAAGTGGTGGAGGTAATAATATATAATAGTTGCCATTGCAGAAAAAAGGGAAAGAAAAAATATTAAGATGGTAGGTCCATTGTGCTGTTCAGTGCATCAAGCAAGGGCACAGATGCCAGTAGATGGCCACACTGAAAAGAACAGTGAAGTTGTAAGGCTACTCCTAACTTATACTTTTAATTTCTAAGGAAGAACATTCCTGAAATGGCACCTTACTGCTTCCAGTGTATGCCTTACATGGTGCCACATCATGCTACATTTTTCCTCTGATCTACCTTCTCCTTGTTGGATTTTGTGCTCTGTTGTAGTAAACATCAGTGACTGTTTGGTGGGCCTGCGTAGCCTTGTAAATTGATTCTGTCTTGCAAGGCTAGGCTGCTTTGTGATTAATATGCTGTGTACAAGCCCAGCAGGGTCACAGCGACCTTTCTTGCTTGTAATCTTTCACAGGCCTGAGTGTGCTCTACCTTATGGGCCTCCTGTTCCTGCTTTTCCAAAACTACACTACAATCAAGAATGTCATGTACTGGTTCTACCCAAAGCTGCAGAATTTCTCCATAGACTTGGAAAAGGTGAGACAGCACTGCCTATAATAAGCCTTTGCAATTTTGATGTTCAAACGTGTCAATGTCTGGTTCTCACTTTGTCAGGGAAAGTTGCATTGTGGTTGCCCAGTGTTGATTGTTGTAGTCAAGCTCATGCAATGCTGAAACATCAATGGTTTTATTTGTTGTAGAGCAGCAACCTGCCTGCAGTTCAAGTGTATTTCTTCCAACCTATTGTTTTGGTTATTGCAAACTGGCTTGTATGTTTCATTTTTTTGAGCGAAACCATCGCAGTACAAGTGATCCCAAAGGGGTATTAACAGAAGGTAATGGGACCTAAAAATGATTTTAATAGAAGCAAACAAGCATGGCCATCTTGTAATAAACATTTAAGTACAGCAACAGTGCGAACAAGAAGGGCATACATACATTGTTTAAAGCCGATCTGCAAAGAAAAAAAAAACACGGAAAGACAGAAGGAAAATAAGAAATGCTAGAAAGAAGACTAAACAAAAGAGGAAGCAAGAAATGTACAAGGGGCCATTGAAGCAGAACCACAATGTCAATGCCAGTGGTGGAAGCAGTTGCCTTGCTTGGCATTGGGCTATACATGAGGTTACTATAACTAATCATAGTGACAAGTCAAACCAACAAGCCATAGAAACATGTTGCAAACTTCAAGCAAAACAGAAGCAAATGTTCTGTTCCAGCAGAACCCTATAATTTATTTATTTTTTTACTACATCTTGGCTCGCTGGGGCCCACATATTGTATGCACAGGAGGCTGGCTGACAGTTCATTGTTTGAATGCGGTTAGCATTCTTTGGGAACTTTGTTCAGTTTACCATATGTAGGTTTGTCTGTATCTAACTTCTTTTATGCAAACTTGAGTCACTGGGTATGATGTGCCGCTCTTCAGTGAACCTCTCTCACACCAACTTGGTCACTAGGTATGTGCTGCTTTTAAATGGGAATGGGGGGGGGAGAGGAAGATCCTTTCACATTTCTGTGATGCTGGGTAGAATCGAATCCATGTCATATATGTATATATATTGAGACAGTCTTGTCTGAATATATATTCAAGCACGCACCATGTGCAGACTTTGTGGTTCCATTGCTAGATGGCACAGCGTGCCCAGTGGAAAGCTCGAAAGAGGAGGCCGGCTGAGTACACACCTCATACATCAATACAGTGTGTCACTACATTGCTTAAATGCTAATTGCATAAAATCGAAAGTCATCCTGAAATGGCTTCTTGTGCAATTTCTAATGTCACCCATTTTCTGCGTTGTGCAAATGTGCCTAGGAGTATGGTGTGAACTGCTCAGACATCACGCTGGAGAAGTTGTGGGCCCATATGGATGTGTTTGCCTTTGGACACTTCTTTGGCTGGGCCATGAAGGCCATACTGGTGCGGCACTATGGCATATGCTGGACAATAAGCGTGACTTGGGAGATCACAGAGGTGAGAGCTATTGGCTGTTTTTCGTGCTGTCTTGCCTACATATTCTTGCTTGTGATTGACACTTGTGATTGACACAGCGCAAGTCTCTTGATTAAAGTCCTTCAGCACCAAGTGTTCAAAAAATAGGAATGCACATTACGGTCGAACCTCATAATGATGAAGTCATACTGTACACAAAAATACCTTTGTTGTATCCGATATTTGTTTATAAACATGCACATAGATATCGATGGAAAAGATCATTGTGATCAGATCTATGCAACAGAAATGTAACTGGGGTGCCTCCGATGGGCCAGCAAAGGGTCTGTGGATTTTGATGACCCACTGACATCTTGCCATGCCAATATGGAGAAGGAGAAGAACACTAAATTGAATACACAAGCGCTGTATCGCTGCAAATACGCGACCATGTAATCGCTGTTATCGTGCGGGATCGGCATTTGGCTTGCCAACTGCAGTCCAACCAAGCCATGCTTCTGGCCAAAATGTTGTACGTTGCTGAGATACGTTTCAAACAAGGAGGGGACTGCATGTGGATCCGTACTCTGCTGCTAATACTGCTAGTTTAGCCTGCACATCTAATCTTGCGTTATTTCGTTACAATAACAGAATACCCCACTGAAAGGAAACACGAGCAAACAGAGTTTATATATACTTCATTATATAAGATAGCATAAGAAGCCAGCAAATGGAGACACCAAGTACAGCACAGGGGAAATTACTTTTACTTACGAATTCAATTAAAGAAATTATAAATTAATGGAAATATAAGTGGATAGAAAAACAACTTGCCACAGGTGGGGAACAATCCCACATCTTCGCATTACGCATGTGATGCTCAAGGATGTTTAACATCCGCCACCAAGGTTTGTGAGTGGGGCGCTGGCTAACACTCCCAGGTTTAGTTCTAGTAGTAATACATAAATACCCCAGAAAGTGGATGGAAGAATGGCGCTGCGGTCGCTCAATTGGTTGAGCATCGCACACATAATGCGAAGATGTGGGATTGTTCCCCACCTGCTGCAAGTTTTCTTTATCCACTTATATTTCCATTAATTCATCGCTTCTTTAATTCAATTAGTAAGTAAAAGTAATTTCCCCTGTGCTGTACTTGGTGTCTGTTTGCTGGCTTCCTATGCTATGATTAATAAATATTGCGCCCCTCGGTTAACCCCCTTTCTTTCTCGTTCATTATATAAGATAGTCGTTCGTACACTATACATGACTCTTCCAGTTAAACTGTTTACTCACTTATGCTGAAATTTTTCTAACATATTGCGGAGGGTTTAGTTTAATACAATTTTTGGGCATTGCTTCCCCCCCCCCCGCCCTCCCTGTTTTGGCCACAATAAACCTGAACCATGTTTCACAGTAGCCATCATAGATGGCGCCATTGTTTTGTTGCAGTAGAATTGGCATCTTATGACAGGTGTCACTACGGACAATATGCACTTAGAGTTCATTGTGGACAAAACAGTCAAGTAATGCCCGGAAATATCATATTAAATTAAATCCATTGCGAAATGCTACCAATGCAAAATTTTAGCATCAATAAGCCGTGTGGCATGCCTATTCATGGAATTCCCGGTATGTTAGCACACTACTATGGGCCACAGTGATCCGACGAAAAAAAGACAACACGCCTAACACGCTGACGGTGCGTGAGCAAGCAGTTGGCAGTTGCAAGGTCAAAGGCCAGCGGCCCTGTTAAAATATGATTTGTGGACACCAGGCATCAACGTCGGTCTTGTTTTACCTCACCCACAGTACAAAACATCAGTCAGTAATAGCAGCGACTCCCTGCGTGTCTGTGATCCATGCTGTCCCACCGACTTGCTCATTCACTTTTCTTCATTTATGTTAGTGTTGCCTAGCTGCTGGCATTGTCATTGCTTTATAGGGGGCAATTAAGTGTTTTAAATTATTAATGTTTCTTTTGGCTACCAGTGGAATGTCCATATCAATAGCATTTTAATCAATAAAAATTGTAATGATGCAAAGCCTTGCAAGGTCATTACAAATAGGCCTTATGATGTAAACATTTTGATTTTAAGAGCAGCATGTTAAACATGTCTAGAAAGTTGTGGCACATGCTTATTGTTTTTGAGCCGTTATCATGAAGCAATTGTGGAACTTCAAGGACACTACTATTATATAGTGCTCATGACAGTGGTTGAATGCTGCCAGCAGGCACTAGCAGTATGAACATTTGGGTAGCTCAGATTTTCAGTAGTACAGCTTAACAGAAGTGCACTGTGCATGTGTATGGAAAATAATTGAGGCCTTCCCAAACCGTTAAGTGTATCGGAGAATACAAAGGAAGAGTACTGCAGTCTTTTTTCTTATGTGATGGCTTGATCAGTTTGACCCCCTACTTCAGAGGGTGGCATCTGGTTTGGAGCACAAAAATTTCCATTTGCAGAAATTCTGGTGCATGCTAAAGAACCCCGGACATCTGGGAACATTGTACTGTGGGGTCTTGTAGAACCAACGTGTAGCGTTTGGGCACAAAACTTCGGGAACATTTTCAACATTGATTGCATTAATGCTGATTACCTGTTGCCTTTCTTTTCATGGTCTCGTAATAAGGATGAGGGTGACAAACCATTCCTTTTGTTTCTGGCCAACAGATGGCTTTCGCACACCTGCTGCCCAACTTCAAGGAGTGCTGGTGGGATGCCATTGTGCTGGATGTGCTTTTGTGCAATGGTTTGGGCATCTGGTTTGGTATGCGCATCTGTGAGACGCTTGAAATGCGCACCTACAAATGGGAAAGTATTAAGTGAGTCAATAAACGTGGTGCTTTTGTGCTTTTTGCTCTGCAGCTTGTATAAGCATGTGACGTCGTCGTAAAAGGCTTGTGCTGCAACTCTGCTGTGTTGAGGAATTGTGTAATGTATAAAATGACCAAACCATAGAGCATTTAATTACTGATGTTTAGAATGATGCACTTATTAAAGTAAAATTAGCTAGAAGCTTTGATTTTACATGTAAGCTGAATTGTATAAGTAAAAAAAACTAGTACACTAGTATTCACTTTTACATTAGCATGTATATGGGACCATCTTCTGCAAGTGACCTATATTCATACTGGCTAACCTGTGAACTTAAAAATTCATATAAATTTCGTGCACAGGACCTGGGGAAAGAAGAATGCATATTTTTTCAGACTTTGCCCTGAGCATGGACGTTTTGTGGAATGCATCTGTACTTAATTAACTATGGTCTGCCTTTAGATACAGCAGACAAGCAGCAGTAAAGTTGAAGTTGTTGAAACTGACAAGTAACATGTTGTTTTGTTTTTCAATAACTTTGCTGTTGCCTATTTCGCGTGCTTTAGCAATTATTCAGGATAAGTTTGCTCAAAGCATCTATACCCATGAGCAAAAGTATACAGACCTAGGATTGTGCGAAAAAGCTCATTTAGACCTCTGTCTGGGAATGCAACTTGAAATGAAAGACTGCAGTCCGAACTCAGCATTATGAATTCTCTAGTGCACTCGTCAGTTTCCATTTATGCGTGTTAACTGCGAAGAAATTTTGTTTTTTCGGCAACCCTGTGGTGCATATACTTTTGCTCATGGGTGTACCTCTCTGGTATATTGTGCATTGCGTTACCACAAGAGGGTGGCCCAAATACCATCTCAATTTCTTTCCTGGAATGTGTTTTTTTGCAATCATGTGCTGGCCCACCTTGCAACACCTTTAAAACTTTTTCGATAATGGAATTGTTTTAAGGCGAAAGCCTTTCTAGGCTCATGGTGAAGTTTGTGTCGGCAGACCTGACCACCGGAGTGTCAAACGAAGCGTCATCAAGCCATATGAAGATAGATTAAACAATGAAAAATGATTGATAGTGACAGTTAGTGAATGATAACGTTATTAATAGAGATTGGTAGACGTTAATAATGACTAGTAATGACTACTAATGACTTGTAATGACTACCAATGACTCTGAAATGACCAATATGTCTAACGTTGGCTTGTAATGACCACAATTGATTAGAAATTACTAGCAATGTCTCGTAATGCAGGGTCCTTGAAACCCTTGAAAATTCTTGAATTTGAAAAGATCGTTTTCAAGGCCATGAAAGTCCTGGAATATTCGGAGATCCTTGAAAATCCTTTAATTTCCTAAATTTTTATTTTTAATAAACTTCAATTGATTGTATTCGAGAAAATTTCAACCCTCCTGAATTTCCGCTGCGATTTTGTAAAAAAAAAAAAATAAACGGGAATTCTCAGGCATTTTGAATTGTCTGGTAAAACTCGGGGAAAACTCGGGGAATTTGTGCTTCAATCGGAAAATTGGCTGTCATTTTATTGAAAGGGAACGAAAGTCGCGATCTACTGCTGGCTCGAGTAAAAGAGAGGACTCGTTACGAATGGTCTTTGATGCCGTGTCGTTGGCTGGAGAAGTTGCTTGTGTACAGTGAACAATTGATTTTCTGGACGCCTGATTTTTGTGAAATGCCCGATAGCACGGACGGCTTTGAGGCTCCACCACGCGTCCCATAGAGTCGATGTATAAGAACGTCTGTAATTTCAGACGCAAGAACCCTTCGCTGTCCGATTTTCCCGAGTTCTTGCCGCGACTGCAGGTCCCAAATGGCATTAATCAAAGCCATCACCGCCGTTTTGATTTTCTCACCGCCTCGAATTAACCAGCGCTCTCGCACGCCGATCCGCTGGCAGCAGTAGCTACCACCGCGGCAACACTGGGCTTCGCTGCTTCGACGTTCGCTATTAAGGTTCTTGCCGTTCGGCGCAAGTTGTCGGTGCCGTTGAAAGAATTCGCTGCTCTGAGTAATCGCACCAACTCCGCATCTGTAATCCTCGCGTATGGCTTCGAAGCTTAGAAAGCGTGGCGCGTTGCATAATGCTGGTTCCCGAAAGGCAGCTGCGCCTCAGCACAGCGATGTTACGCGGTGAAGCGTACGTGAAGTATTGCGGTGAAGCTTAACAAGCGTGGGAAGGGGCAGTTGTCACGGAACACAGTACGTATTCCATAATTATACACGCATGTATAATTATGGCCCTGCATGTGGTCCTTGAAAAACCACACACAGGACCTTGAAAGTCCTTAAAAACCCTTGAATTTTTGTCATATACACCAGCATGAACCCTGTAATGAGTATTAGTGACTATTAATGACTATGAAATGACCAACATGTCTAACGATGGCTTGTAATGACCACAATTGATTATGAATGACTAAAAATGCTTAGTAGTGAGCAGTAATAACTAAAAGAAAAAAGAGAAAGAGGCGAATGATAAGAGGAGGAAGAGTAGGCTTTCGCCGTTCAGCTCTTAAGAGAGATCTTAAGAGACTGTGTAATTTTTTCATAATACTTGACGTAACATTTGTAAAATCGTACAATGAGACGAATTCGCGAAAAATTCGGAAGAGTTGGCAGGTATGCATATTGGAATACTGGACAACCACTGGCCATGCAGCTGCCACTCGATACGCTCGGTCCATCACTCTATCATTTTCCTTTTTGCTCCTGCATCTTTTTGTCATTGTTGTTTATGAAATGAGGTTACTGGAGAGATCAAATACACCTTGATGCTCAGTGTTACTTTTGTTTTCTAATTGCAGGAACATTCAAACTACAACGGGAAAGATTAGGAGAGCGCTGCTGCAGTTTACACCTGCCAGGTTTGTTTCTAGCAACACTACACATTAAATGTGTATTGCTGTTGTTTTTATGCATGAAAGTGTGCACTCACACAATCAAATGATAGTAGAAAGAATGTAATCCAGGAGTACAGATTTTTGGGCTAGTTGGTTCGTTGCATTAATTGAAGTCATAGCGCTGGATTGACATGGACAAGAAAGACAATGGAGCCTGCACCTACTATCAACTGAATTTTATTTCAGAATAGCATGGTACTTATACCGGTCAAATGAGTGGAAATCATCGCATGCGCAACCCAACATTTTCCAGATAGGCAGTTTCCTTTCTGCTTAGAGTAATCGACTGAGCGCTGACGCAGTTAGCACCTTCTTTTGCAGTCAAGCTTGCTTCTACAATTTCCCTCGTATCTTTACCTTTATTTCTAAACACGACTACACAATCCTTAAACAGTGGTTTACAACTGCAATCATCACAATGCATGGAGACATGTCCATCTTGATAACGGTTCAATTTTTGCTTGTGTTCCCTTAGCTTGTCATTGAGGCATCTGCCTGTCTGCCTATGTACACTTTGCCGCATGAGAAAGGGAAGCGATATACAACACCTTGCGCGCATTGCACAAACGGCGGCCGATGGCTCTTCGCGCATCTTTGGCGCATCTTTCTCATCGGATCAGTGGCCTTACATATGCTTGATAGCTTTTGTGAAGCTGAAAATACAATGTTCACTTCCACTTTTCGGGCCACCTACTTTAAGCCATGTGACATCCCATGCGTGTACAGTACAACCACCTTCTACATCCTTTCGTGGCTGTGCTCGTGCTTACCACCTGGTTCACCTAGTTTTTTCACCGTATTTTCTGTTACTGATAAAAGTATGTGGATAGGGTAGCCTGCTTCCAGTAGCCACTCTTTCTGTCTTGAAAAACTCTCAGGCATCTGGTTGGGGCATAATTTGCTGAGCGCGTTCACAAACCATAAGTTTGCAATTGCTCGCTTCACAAGCTTTGAATGTGATGAGGCATGTGGAAGCAGCACCTTTGTTTCCCTTGGGTGATATTCCCAGCAGCAATGATTGGCAGTCAAATTTAGTTTGATATCTAAAAACATTATTGTCAGGTAGCTCATGCGTAATAACGAGATCGCCAATTCCATTTGTGGAGTTAGAGAAGGAAGGCGCACCTAATACATTAGGCTATGCTGTATTATCAAGATACCTTTCTTCCACAGGGTGCTCCATCTGAAAGAATACATTTCTAGCAGTCAAATCATGCTGACGGTTCTCGAAATGCTTCCGAAGTCTGCACATAGCATGTCCAAGTGCTTCATTGCTTTTCTAAGCCATTGAAGTGGCCTTCTAAGCACATCTTAGGACACTGCCGCTTCGTCACAGTCCACAGTAAGGGCTGCGATGAAGTGGGGAGGAGTCATTTTTAGTCTTTGGATTGTGTTTACGAACCACTGACCACTTACTGCTTTCACATGGCTTGCCCACTGTAAGAGCTCCACATAATATGGTTTGCAATCGCTTTCATAAACCTGCTCTGAAAGTCCATTTTACTGCTCCGAAATTGCATGTGCCAGCAGCGTCACTTGTAGTGTAGTACACTGCATTGAGCACTGCCCCACGTTCCTAAATAACTGTGCAGCTGGACACATGTGCGGTGGATGGACCCTACGTGCACCTACATGCGGTTCCTGGCTGTCACGGAGCTAGTCATTTTTTGGCAGGTGCGCCTTCCATTTTCATTGCATGCTGCCTATGTTTCTTTATCTTTCTTTATCTGCGCAAGTGTTAATGATATTTAGTCATGCTTAAGTGACTAATGGTGATGATGTAATTCTTGGCTACAGGTAACGGAATTGAATACATTCTTCTTGAAACACATTTTCGAGGTGCCCCCAGACCACCCGCTGAGTGTGGCAAGGTTAATGCTCATCGGTATCATTGTGGCGCCAACACTGAGGTCTGTGTCATTCTTTTCCCTTGCACAAATTATCTTATTTACACAAGTTTACAGGCGTCATGCCATGCTCTAAAATCTGGACCATTTATTGAACTGAATTTCTGATGGGTATGGAGAGAGAATTTGTTGCTCAGGGAGGGTTGCAATGAGCTTGTTGTTTTTATCAAACGTATAGGTTTTAGGCAGTGTGGTTTGAATGGAAATAAATTGTTACTTGTGGTACTTAATTTTTATACTCATTTCAGTGGTCACTGTTGATCTCCAAATCCAGAATGCACATTGTTGCTCTATTAGCTTACTACTGGTCTCACTTAGCTTTATTCTGCACAAGTGGGATTGGTGCCATAAATGGAGGGCATCAGTGTCTGTGAATTTTCGGGCATTTGGCATAAATATTGTTGCACCGTTAAAGAAGTTCACTGACAAAAACTTGCAAAACAACTCTTGTGGTTATCTATTACCTGCAGCTGCATATGAAATGTTTGATGCTGCCAGACCTGCTGTTGTTTTACTTGAAGGATTACCGAAATGTACAGATATAGCTGAACTGGAGGGACCCCAGTGTGAACATCATTATTGATGCTGGGACAGTTGTCCCCAAGTGATACACCTGTGTGTTGCCACTGGCCGGCCACACAAGCTTTGAATTCGGAATAATTATTGCATGTAATGCACTATGTGGTGTGTATGGGTGTTAGATGGCATCAGTACGTACAGGGAGCTGAAAGTGCAAAAACAGATGAATATTTTGCAGCTGTCCAAAAGCTTACTCAAGACCTGCATCTCTTTATATTTTGACAAGAGAGAAATTTGGCATAGTGCAAAGAGTGAGGGTGCATGTGGTAACCTGAATGATGGCAACTTCGTTCGTGGCTGGGATATTAGCAACGTTGCCACATGAATTGTGTCTGAAAAATTGAGCAAGAAATCCACAGCATCAAGAACTTTATCTGCCATTATGTATTAGTTGTAAGGGGCATTAAGCAGGTGCAGTAAATCAAGTTCCAGAAGTCTATTTGCAGTCATTTCACATCAGTGTAAAAATGTTAATATCTGTGGCTTCATCATTATTGGTGCACTGCATGATTTTCATGTCATTATGTGCAACTGGTGCTGCATCAGAGCAATTCAAATATATTTCTCTGTTAAAAATTGCCGGCTGCATTTGAGGATACAGATCAAAATTTTTGTGAAGCTTTTGTGTTTTTGCTTGCAGGCAGTACTACAGCTACGTTACAGACACAAGATGCCGACGAGTGGGCACACAATGCTGGGTATTTGGGTGAGTGACTGGTGTACATGCAGCGATATTGTCAAGTATCGTCACTAGTGTGCATACCATTAGTGTATTTTGGCGATATTTCAGCAAAAATTTGGGCCACCTACTTCGGTAGGACTTGTAATGTGTAAAACAGATTGCCAATGGAGTTACTTATAACAACTTGCAGTGTTCAAACAGGTTTCCTTGCTCTGCCAACTGTCTGGACCTGCCATTTTGAGAGTAGTGCAAGAATATATTGTCATGTGATTCTCTTTCTTTCCCCTGCAAAATTTGCTCGTGCACATAAACAAAGAACTAACAAACCAGGTGGTGGAAATGTTGCCATTAAAACCATTAAATGTGTTCTTCTGTCAGTGAGGAAGCTGCTGGGGCTGCTCAGAGTGCATGAAACTTGTTGCTACTTGCATAGTCGATGATATTGCCTCATAGTTGAACAGCAGAGGTTCTGCACCTGCTTGCCCATTGGAAATCACACCTAGAATAATTACATAGAAGCCAAGGAAAGCAAAACATGCTCTTCAGAAAGGCTGGAATTTATGGAAGGCAGGGTGGGTGGTGCATTATGGGGATAGCTGAAAAAACTGGTGTGTACCCTTGCCCTGCAGTGGCTGATAGGGATGATGACAAACATTTTTATGTGTGTGTTAGTAATGGTACAAGCTTGCTTTTGCATGGTTTGTGTTCCTAGTGCGCAGCATAGATAGCTAAATAGACGGCTAAGCAGATAGTGTCCATTATAAGTCTCGTTACAATTCTGACGAAGCTGGCAAAGGAGACAGCTTTGAAAACACAGCATCAAAGTCAAGAACGATGCAGGCTATGTTGCTGTCCAGACAAGTTGGCAGTTGAAGAGAATGTTTGGAAGCTCATTGTCAAGGTCACCTGCACTGAAGAATACATCAAGCTTTGTTATGCGCTTAATGTACACTATGTTGTGTTTTTCATGGGTTCATGCACACAAAGTTAAACGTGTGCTTCTCTTAGCATTCTCTTGTCAGCATGAGGTGGCATCAAGTCACAGATGTACCGTCCAAATGCATTGGCTTAAAGCAGTCTTTCTAGCAGTCTTATTCTTCAATGCTAGCCAAAATTGGAACGCACCCATGATCTTCTTGTTGGCACAGCTGCGGGAGTACAGTCGACTTTCGACCATGGTGGGACCGCCGAAATTCATAGAATTATCTGGCACGGTGAATTAAACAAGAAGAGGTAAAAAAAAAATGTCAAAGCAGACTGCTTTGTATTGCTCGATTCCAACATGCCCAATAATAAAATGCACGCCCGTTTCTTATGTGTCCAAAGTAGAAAACTAATGCAGAGATAAGATTAAAGCTCCTAAGCAAAGTATAACTCTAACATGCCCGACTTTTTAGCAAGAAAAATGGGCAAGGGTCTAATATGTGTTGTAGCATGGCGGCCGGTTTCTTAAAGTCAGCTTTGCCGCAATACATTCCTGTTACGCGGTAAAGTATACAATAGTCCAGATGGCAGTTTTGGTTGTGTATCCGTTTGCACCGCTCAGGCAATTTCTGGCCAGATTTCCACGGGAAAAAAAAGTGCATGTTAGAATTGGGTAAATAACGTAATTAGACATTGTGAGCTACGTTTATTGCTTGAAAGTCTTCTGAAGGCAGGCCAGAAATAGGTGTTTCTGACGTGAAATTTTTTACGTGTGTTTAACTCATTCACTGCTTCTTGGGTTCTGCCAAAATGGATGCTGCTATTAAAGGGGTCACTATTGGGGTCGCCATAAGGGCCAGGCGTGTGCATGCTGACTGAACAAGTTAGAATTATCTGGCAAAAGTAAATTTTATGATTGAAATAATGAAAATTTGGGCCCATGCATGGGTGCTGGCCAGGACCTACGTTCAGGACCGAAATAACCGGAGTCAAATTAGCAGAAGTATACTGTACCTGATCTTCCCCATTGCAGTGTACTTTTTGCTTTATACAGAAATGTGTTCTATTTAGTTGTGCAATATGGCTGTATCTGGCAGCTCAAAGATCATTGTATGTGGCACCCATGAAGCACTGCACTTTGTTAAAGTAATGCATGCACTCTGAAAAATGTTTACACCATTTAGGGCTTATCTTTCTCCAAACAGTAAACAGCATTGATCTTACTACACTTGCTTTTTTGCTGCTCTGCGTTTGCTACTTTCATGTCAAAAATGTCATGTTGATATGTGTGTGCCATTCTTGACCCTAAAGTACCAGGAGTAAAAAGTACCTGGAGTGCAGTGTTAGTGAAAGGTAGCACACACAAGATAGATCACAATTATTGTTTGGGGACAAGATAACCCCTAAAAAGGTTTAAAATTTTTCTTCAATGTAGGTTTGTAGAAGCCCATGTATCAGGCAAGTACTATTGAGGGGGCTGTAGTCATGGCTTTGGCCATATGAAATTGTTTAGTTGGAACGCCTTCATGCACATCCAGGTAAAGTGGCTGTAGTATTATATTTCATGCCTATTAATATGTTGCCATTGTGACTGTATTCAGTGCATCCGATGTTCACTTGTGCAGCTTGTTACCTGTTGTGCCATACCTGACATCATGATGCTAGATAGTTGAGCTTACTTCTAAGTTTCTGTACACATTTATTCTGCTGCATCTTATTTAGTGCATTTCAGAATTGCAAATGCATATTACACCTTGCAATTAAGAGATGCACAATGGTGCTGCTGATCTTTCTGGTAATCTGGCAATCTTTTCAGTGCCATCATGCTAACAGAGGCCATAATCTGCATAAAGTTTGGACTGGAGCTCTTTGCTCAAACACAGATAGTGAACATCCTGCTCTGGGTTTTTCTGCAGGTGAGTTAATTGGTTGGTTCTACACTTGGAACACTTCATGTATATAGAATATTGCTGCGCATGCATTTTGAAACATGAATTTGTCGAGGAGAAAATGTGCCATTAGTATTTTAGCTGAGTTTAAATTTAATAAGATGCAAATCACTCTTATGCCAGCGCGTGGAAAGAAAAGTGGTATAATCACTCTATCCATGACTTGCCCTGCAGCCATTGGCGTGGTTTCTCTGACTGGGATCTTTTCCTTGACCCAGCCTTGTACAATGCTTTGGATATGATGTGCCACGTGTTGTGCCAGCTTGTTTAACTTCAATCCACTCTAATTCCAAATACTTTTGATGTGCGTTTGTATAAATGTATTTTTTCTGCATATATTGGTTGGTTCAGACAATTTAATTGCGTTGTAGTGTTCAAGCAATTGATTCACTTATCACTTGGACAGTGTGGTTTACACTGTTGACATGGTATCAACAAAATGCGCTAAGTATACGACTGCTTTTAAATAGCCTTCATTTTCAAATAGCATATTCTCACGGCTTTGGCACTCCCGTTAGATTTCATGGGTGCAGCATGGTGCTTTTATAGGGAAATGTATGCTGCACCTTTCTTTGAGCTCTGAGTTTATACATGCCCCCTTTTTTTAATTTGCAAAACTTTGTTTATTTGTATTCTTTTAAACCAACTGATGTGCTGAAATGTGTAGAAAATAGCTTGGCTTAATGAACTGGTTCACGAGCACATCATGTTCACTTCAGAACAAGGACCCTGTAAGGATAGATGGTTGCAATGTTAAACTGTTACCTTGAATAACAGCCTGAGAACAGTGCTACAAAATGGGAAGAATGGAAACATGTGACTCACAATGTACCCTCACTTTTAGTTCAGTGAATTTGTATTTCATTGAATGTGTTTTCCTAGAGCTTCCTTCCTTAAGAAATAAATTCAGATAGTTCGTTAACTTTCTTGCACAGAAAGGGATCGGATTTGTTCGCAGTGACATTGCGTGCAGTGAAGTCTGCTTACATGTCTGATTGTAAAGGACTGTGGTCGAAGTGAAGTCTCAAATAAGCGAAGAGCTTTGATCAGAAAAATAAGAACAGTGGATTTTGAAACTTTAATAATCACTGAATATTTTGCAACTGTGCTATTTATTTTCTTCCTTTGCAGTTTGTTATGAGCGTCGCTTGTGTCTATGGATGTGTTCTTTACGCAAATTATCAAGGAAAGGTAAGCCAGAAGTGCTGATGCAGTTTTTGTGTATTGCTGTGCTCATGGAAACAGCTTCCTTTTATGAAGTGTAGAAAAGAAATGCGGGTGCCTTATATTGGAGTAAAGCTTTGCCCAGAAATGGCTTAGCATAAGCAGGTTGGATCACTTTATCTTGCCTCTTTGACATCAAGAAGAAAAACATACTGAATCGCCTCCATTACAGCATGGTGACTCATGACAAGAGTCGCTATACTGTAAACATCCATGCTTCCATCACCGCCTGTAAACATCCATGCTGAGGTGTAGTTCCTTGATTGCTTTTTTTTGCAGAGTATGTGAATGCTGAAGGTGTCAGAAGCAGGGGTCCGGATACTACTGGAGAAGTTACCCGACCCTCGCCATACTTTGTTACATGATAATTCTGTGATCATTGCTTGTCACTTCGAGTGGTACCCAATGTGAATGGGCATTGCTGCGAACAACAGTGAACCTTGACTTTGCACTATAATGGCACAGCATTACTGTTCTCTCACTGCTTCACTGGCACCTAGGCATTTACTGCTTCAATAAACTTCGCATACAGAAGCTTTCCTGTATTTTACCTGTAGCCGTTCTCTTTTCACTAGAAAATGGATACCCGCCGTGGTTGCTTAGTGGCTTTGGTGTTGCACTGCTAAGCACGAGGCTGCAGGATCAAATCCTGGCCATGGCAGCTGAATTTCGATGGGTGCTAAATGTAAAAACACCTATGTACTTAGATTTAGGTGCACGTTAAAGAACCTCAGGTGGTCAAAATTAATCCGGAGTCCCCCATTATGGCGTACCTCATAATCAGATTGTGGTTTTGGCATGTAAAACCCCACAATTTAATTTAAATTTAGAAAATGAAGCAGTTCAGCAGCATGTGCTTGCACAAGTTAGCTTGCAAGTTTGATATTCCAGTTGCAGCCACTGTTCTTCATGAAAGTGCTTGAATAGTGCGACTTTGCATGCAAAGTGGTCGTCAAGGCTACACCAGAACGAATAAATAAATAGTTTGGCCTATGAAATAACATAGCAATGTAAGAGGAGAGCTCTAAAAGGGGGTCGTTGACCTGTAGCAGGGTATTACCGGTCCTCGCGTGCATGCATGAGATTTCCCTAAGTTATGTGCTGCCACCTTGCTAGTGGCTTTATAGTTGCACTAACGCCAACTATATGCTTTCATTAGCTGCGATCGTTGTTAGATTCCCTTTGAAGAAGGTTTCCTGAAACATTGCAATGTTGTGAGACTACAAAATTTTGTTGTATAACCTTCTATGTGTCAATACAACACGGCTGTGTGATTAACCCTTTGAGGGTAGAAATTCTTGCAAAAATCGTGTTCACATGGTAATTTTTTTATTATTATTATTGCAGCTTCCAGTAGTAAGAAACGATTGAAAACTCATTAATAGGGCAAAAATTCATTGCAAGGAATGTTTTATCTCAAACACTTTACTCGCACCGACAGTATACGCACAGACACGCTATACAGCAAGAGGTTGAGAGAAATATCGGGCAAAATTTATGGCTATCAATTTGGTGTCCCAAAAACATGTTTCATCAGAAGAAGAAATATCATAAACGAGTCACAAGAAGAAAAGCTTAAGCAGTTATTACCAGAAGAGGCACCGCGCGTGGCCATACCGAAATCACGACTGCGCGCACCCGCACCCCAATGTACGAGAATATGCAAACCAGAACTGAAGGGGTAACCGCAACCCAAAGCAAAGAAAAAGAAAACTGATTAGGATGTTTTAACTTTAGCTGCACCACGCTCTTGTAAATGCGTTAGTGGAGATCGTAATGAATGACCTCCTCCTTACGTGCCTTGGAGGTAGCAGATGACACCGTATGCGGTCACGTGATCGAGCATCCGGAGGCAAACAAGTCTAGCTGCGCCCACCGGTGAGCTGAAACACAAATTCAAGTGACTTTAGGTGACTCCATAGAGTTGGCAGCACCTCTCAACAGGCAGTGGTGTCAAATACATGCACAGTATCAAACACAATATCGGTGCCATATGTGTGCGGCACCAATCTAACCCTCAAAGGGTTAAGGTCTTAACCCTCAAAAAGTTAAGAAAGCTGTATCGTTCATAAAAAGCCATGATAGTACATACTGGTATGTGAGTTTCTATTCTAGAATATATATATGAAAACTTGGTGCACATCACTGCCTTGTTCTTGCTCATATATCGCAGCATGCTTGCATAGCGAAAATTTTCATTGCTAATGAAGCACTTGACATTACCTTATCTGGCACGTACAGGGAAAAAGCACGCTTCCACGGAGACATGGAGTTTTGCTGTCTGTCTAGTACAAACCAGGCAAATGATTCCAAGTCTTTTATTGAATAATGAGGACTGAAAAATGCTGTCTTGGTGCAAAGTCTGGGTAAAGAGAGTACCATAAAGTGCTAAATCTTTTTAAAATTGCTAGAACAAAAACGCAGGTCTCTGCAAGTATGCACACGAACACCACACACAACGAGCAAGCAAGCATCAAGTGCTTGCGAGCTTTCTATACAGAAAGGCGACAATCTTTCTTTGCCTTTTTTGCTCTTTCTCTAAACTGACGACCACTATACATGTCGCACTAAATAATTTCATTTGTACAAGGGCGAATCAGAAAGTCATTGCCCCTATTCTTCATTAGCCAAAATAAGGTATATACAGGTAACTACAAGTATACATACTATTCTATGTACCTTCCACAATTTTTCCACATAGTCCCTGCACCAGTTCAGACATTTGTCCCATCGCAGCAGTAAATTTGAGATGCCCCTGTGGTAGAATTTGTCCCTCTGACTGCGATTGTCATGGGAGTCTTCACGGCCTTTTGCAAACTCACAATACCACCTCCTCACACTTCTCAAAGCGAGACACCTTTCCCCATATGTGCGCTGCATTTCCCTGTTGATTTTCATGGGCATTCATTCCTTGCTTCATATAAAACGAATCACACTTCGTTGCTCATATACTGAGGACATGTAAAGCACAACTGCCATCTTCAACAACCGATAGCAGTGCCTTGCCACAGAGCTGCTGGCAGATAAAGCAGGGCCAGTCCAAGAAAGGTCCACTGTTGGGAATGGATATGTTGACTTCGAATTTACAGCCGTAATATAGCAAAAAAATAGGTGCAAAGACTTTCTGATTCGCTTTCGTGTATACTTAGAATTAAGCTAGAAAAGGCACAAAACAGAGCACATTACCTGCCATTGTTTCGTTTTCATCTGATGTTCCAGATCCAATCTTCCCGCTGTTTCTTTTTTTTGGTGGCAAAGTTGTAAAATTCTATACCTCTATGCATCTTGTTATTCATAAGGCATGCTGGCACACAGCATGTTAACCTGACCATCGTCAAGAAGGACTGAAGGTTGATTCGCTCTATAAAATATATTTGATGTACAGCTGAAATGCCAATACAAATGCTCCAAAAGTAGAGACCAGAGGCGACGGGGACTGCTGGGACCATAACGCACTGCGCAGGGCTGCCACAGTGGTGGCGTACTGGAATTACTCATGATGTCAGTTTATTGGCTGCTGCTTTTGACAGCTTAGCAGTGTGTAACCTTTATTATGTATTTTTTTCTTCTTTTACTCCAATCGCTCACTGTGTGCAACCAGCTAGCTTAGATGTGTGGTGTGCTGGCATCACTAGCATGTTGTATTATATCTCATCGGTAACACACGGTTTTCCTTCTACTTTAAAGTAAATTATCGTGTTCTGTTGGAGCATTGCCAGGGCGCTATTTGTCTTGGGCTGTGTGGCATTCCATCATTGTTTTCTTAATAAATTGGCATTGATAGTCTAACCTGTAATTTTGCTGCTTTTGTTTAGTATCACGATGGTGAGGAGGTCACTACAGCGGACAATTTGACTCAACCATGTGACAGCAGTGCTGCCGATGCAACCGCATATGAGGCCGGCGATGCTGTGTTGAAACCACCTTCGCCAAATGAGCGCACCGTGCAGCGACGCAAGCAAAAACACGTGAATGGATCCCTGTAAACCCAGTGACCATTGAATGGTCACTTCAATTGCCCTTCAAGGCACTTGTCCTTTAATAACCAAAGAGAATGCATCCAACGCACATTGTTGAGACAGCTGATCAACAAAAGACTGGTTTGAACTGCTCAACTCAACCTAGGACACTGTGCTTAAGAACTGTGACCGTTATCTTTTCCTTAGGCTTGATTTTTTTATTATTCCCTGTTGTGTGACAAGTGACTTGTGTGGAAGAATGCTGTTAAGGTTGAAAGAACTTCAGTACACTGGCATATAGGAGGCAGATATGGGTATGCCCGTTGAGAAAAACCTTACCTTTTTCTGAATGGGGAAAGGGGGCAAAAATATTTGAAATAACTTTCATTGCACTTTATAGAAAGCAGGAGTGTATTGCGTAACAGTTCTGTAACATACCCTCGTCACAGTGTTAAGCTTGAAAAGCTTCGTCCATGGTAGAGTAGCTTGTATTATATTTTGTTATTGTTGCAGCTTTAGTTGTTACATGCAGGATAGTGAACATTATTCCTGTCCTTGCTTTCCCTGTACAGATTGAATTACTACACAGTCAATTGCCACAATGTGATTGAAATTGACTCCATAGAAAATGTGTGTTGAAGTGTTGTGTTGTCGGGGGCTAGAATCGTTGCCGAGTAACATAATCATCAACATGTATTTTCTGTTCATGGTGTTGAAGAGCACATATCACATGCTCTGTGGAAGTGTTCCTTGGAGAAGTGAACATGCAGAAATGGCAACATTCCATTGAGGATATCAGTTGCATTTGGGGTAGAAAGAAGGGAGTAGTCATGGAAGCAGCATAAACGAACTCATTTTAGAAACAGGATGCAGCTTCCCTGCTTGAATGTGATGTATTAGGTAAACTGCTCACTGAGATGGTGAACCACTTTGCTGAAAATACCCTCTCTGGCTTATATACTCCTGTGAAGAGGTGTTCTTTACAAAGCACCTATAGGCTGTCTTGCTAAACAAAGATAGTTATTTGATATTGTGATCGACTTCAGATAACCTGAATGAGATTTCAGCTGTCTGGTTTTGTTTATGAAATTTCACTTTATGGTAGAAGATGTCGCTTTATGCAACCACACCTGTTCATTGGTATACACCTATCTTTATTGAAAAAAATAAGACACAAACAAAAATTGAATCTCCAGTTGGCGTTCTGCTGCGCCATAGTCAAACTTCGTTGCTGCACCATGAAACCCTAACAAAAGCTCTCCATTCAAAGAAAGAGCAATTGTAGGAAACCGCTGATGGCTACCTTGATTGGCCTGGATGACTGGAGTCAGGGTAAGGCTCAGTGTACATTGAAGTACCATGAACTTGTCACTCTGGAAGTGCAAGGGATGTCGCTATAGATGTCTCATTGAGAGACGGCAAAACTGTGATGTCGGGACATTTATGCCGTGAGCGTGCCCAAGATCCAAGAGACCTGTGCCAAAGCATGGAATTGCTTTTAATGAAATGTTGGCTGAAATGAGAAGTGTTAGCATGCAGTTTACACACAGCAAAGCTTGACAACCAACCTCTGTTAAGTTTCAGGTGCTTGGCAGTGACTTGGTCAGCATCAACAAGAAAATCAGGCAATGCACTTTGCTAAAAATTTGAACAGATTTAAAATCTGTACCCTTACATTGCTGGATTGGAAAAAAGAAAAGTTGTGCACACCAGTGTGTGTAAACGTTTCACAATGTTACACCACACACAAGGGTGTGACGTGTGTAGGCCAAGTGGTGCATGCAACTGGTTTTAACATGCCCACATACAAAAAGTTGTAAGATAGGTTGGGCATGTAGTGCTGTTTTGATATTGTCTTGTGGATGTCATTTCAAGACTGCAGCCATGGCATGCTGTCAGTAATGATTTTCATGCAATTTTGCATGCCCTGGAGTTGCTTATCACTGGGTCTACCATTGTCTTGTGCATGTTTGTGGCTGGAACACAAGTGTCTTCGTAGAAGAAAGAAAAGACAAAAACCGAACAAACAATGAGTGCCATTTTTCACCTAGTATAGTGTACTGGTTATGGTGAACACGAAATGTACACAAGAGTGTTTTTGTGCATGCATTTGCTTTAAAAAGAAAACTTATCTTGGAATGGCTTGGAGGGTTCCTTCACAAAATAGAGCTTAATTGCCATGTGCACTAAATGTTCCCAGCCAGTTTCACACAAGAATTAGATGTGTCAAGTCCCTGCTTTGGTTCTGATCTTGGTGGTCTTCCACTGTGATCAGCACTTAGCTGATCTTCAAGCGGTTAGGCAAAGCGATATTCCTGATGTAAGATTCCTCAAGACAGCCTTCTTTCTATACATAGCATTCTGCCTTTAAAGAAGCTGATTGAGAAACAACAAAGTATCACTGCTTGGGCTGTGCTTCTTTCCTGTTCACGCTTCTGGTGCAAGACCTCTGGCATCAACAGTGCTTAGCACAAGCTTGACAGCTATTATCACTTGCCCATGTACATATATGGGCAGCTCACCTGCTGCATATTTCCACTCCCATGCTATGTTGTCACGTCCTATGATTGGGTATGTCAGTTTCGAGCACCTTGTGTGTTCTTCGGCAGAGCATGTTGCTGTTTGGCACCAGCAACTAAATATGTTATCAAATGTTGCGGACTTGTTTGAACACAAGGAAGCACTGCAGGTACCTTACACTTGTGATGGAGTCAAAGCTAGCAGCAACAGCCCACTTGTATACTTCTGTCATGTGTTTGCAGTCGTTGCCACGTGGTGTCTCAATGTTGCCACTCAGGTCGTGACAATGTCTTGCTGTTCGACTCAAGCGCACACTGTTACTTGTGACATGCTCATAGTCAAATCTCCGCCTTTAGTTCTACAGAATAATTTATGCCTGGCCAGCAGTAATAGTGTCTTTCACATTTAAAGAATTGAACAGTAGTGTCACTCACTGAAACATGTGAAGGTTAGAAAGAATTTGACTGCTGTTTATGCTTTTAACACCAGTCTATTGTTTCTTTTGTCATTTGCATGTGTACAAGAGAAAAACGATGCAGACTCTTTATTCTCGAACAAGAACAAATAAAGAAAAGTTATTTATCTGCTGTGGAGTATGTTTCTGCCAATGCCACTGCGAACTTGGTGCACGTCACTGTTTAGATTTGATGGCTAATGAGAGCCACATGTGCTGTATTGATGTGTACCATTTTAAACCAACCCTTGTTTCACTGAATTTAAAGCAGTTTTTCTTGAATACCTTACATTTTCATTGCAAGTGAAAGAGGTTATACGTTCCACATGTTTTAATGCTTTTTTGTATCTGGGTTTCTGCAAAAAGAACTGGAATATGGTAGTAAAGCTAAACTTGCATAAGGACCATACCCTAAAGTCTGGAACAGAATATTTGACAAAACTGCAGATGAAGTTCTGAAGCTTGGTTACTGCCCAGCCTATGTGACAGCCCACAAACCAGTGAGTTATGCTGTACAAGATTCACATGAGCTATTCGTGGGGCTTTTGGTTGCCTTTCAGGATAATGGCCCCTTCGGAAGGATGCTCATCAGCACTGCATCTCCACACTCCTTGGGGCTTCCTTCCTTGCACCTTTCTTGTGTGCATGCTCACATTTGCACAGAATGGAAAGATGCAAGAACATGTTCCACTTTTCCTACCAGGTGCCTTTTGCTGCATGGCACAGAACAGTAGGCGTGATTGTCTGGCAGATAGAGACTATGCATCAGGTTGATTCAAATTGCCTATCAGAGGCGGCGCGAGGCTGGTGACATGTGACCCATTTGCCATTTACTTATGTCGCTAGCTTTATGCCACCATGGATTCCACCAATTTTAGTGCACTGATAGGCCAAGAACTGTTTTCTTTCTGCTAGCAGTGATGCTGGCATGCCACAAAAGGGCTAATTACATATGGCCTGATGAAACTGTCAAGAGTTTGTAGCTTGAAGTGTACTGTATGTTCTGCTCAGACTATTGTACGCACCACGGTGTGGTACACTCACAGCTGCTCAGCAGGACTTCTAGTTTTTGTGCACAACACTCATGCCAGCAGTGGAAGGCAGAACGCTGCCCTGGCTACGCTGCAGAGCCGATTGAGTGGTGTATGTGAAAGAGTGTCGACTTGGCTTCATTGTTTTTGCAGCTAAATCCACTGCCGGTCTTTTTTAGACATCCCAGTGTTCTTTGTGCATGTGCCATCGATACCGTGACAGCACGATAGCAGTGATGGCATGAATATGCCTTGAGTGCCCATATAATATTGCTATCACAATAATAGATTACCTCTTCTTGTACCCCACATATTGCATTACAGTCACTCAGGCATTGTATTGTGGCCTGTGAGCTATAGTTAATGCAGTTGGTAGTATTGGTGGAGATAGGATTGTGCTATATGGGTGCCGGGTTGCATCAGCTGATTATGCGTGAACATGGACTGGCGTCAGTGCAAAATGGGAGTAATAAGAGGATTTGCATACAAAGGCTAGTTATTGAATGGCTTCTTGGAATTCAAAGCAGCCATTCAACTATTGTCTGCCTATCAAATGATATGGGAGACACGTTGCACTCATTCAAGCGTGATTGGTTATTGAATGGCTTTTTGGAATTCGAAGCAGCCATTCAATTATTGTCCGTCTATCAAATGATAGGGAGACACGTTGCACTCATTCGAGCTTGGTGCAAGGACATTGAGTTTTATAGCCATGCCACTGGCTAACTATTTTACAAATAACATAGCTATCCACCTGCTTTGTTAGAAAAAGTCTAAGAAGCATTTTATTTTTTAATGGTCATTCAACAGAACTTGGGGCCTAACGTACACATACAGTCCAACCGTGTACTCTCGCCTTTCCATCAGGGCATGAGTACATGTCCTTTCCCTTTCTAGAGTGTAAGTGTTGCCACTGTCCCTCGTGCTCCTGGGCAGGTTCTCATTATGGGGCCCACCACCACAGCCAAGTCGCCTGGCATAGTGGTGATGCCTAGCTAATAGTGGTCGTACCATGGTATGTTGATTAATTCGAAAACAGAGACCCAGAAATTACTCCTGACCCACCACTATCCTACATATGAAACTGGAATCCTTAACATGATACCAACACCTTGCCGATTCTTCTTCCCACATGCCGCTTATACATCTCTGACCTTTCCTTTTATTGCGATAGCAATTATACAGGCACTCTGGGCACGTGTTCTGTTGCTGTCGGCACCGCCATACTGCCATGTTATCGACGGTGCATGTGGGACCCACGTGCGCAGGGTTAAAAGGCCTCCATAGACTTAAGCAACACACATTGTGTTTAGCTGCAAAAGCGACCCAGCCAAGTGGGCGCGCTGCCACGATTTGTTTAATCTGCTCTGCAGGGGAGCCGGGGCAGTGTTCTGCCTTCCACTGTTGGCACGAGTGTTGTAAGAACACACATGGTCACTAGACCACACCGTAGTGCATAAACTGGTCCAAGTGGAATAAACAGCACATCTCAAATTGAAACCATCTAATTCTTTCCTTGGACACTGACAAATGCCAATGGTTTTCCATCAGTGCCTACAACACCGCTGCCAGTGCTCCTCATGACGAGAATGTTGCAAGATGCGCAATAGCTGCCAGGGTGCTGTTTCTCGTGTGCAGCAGCGGTTGCCTCATGCTGTGCCGTGCCAACATGACGCCTCCACCTATATTGTTACAACACCGTACAAGAAGCTAGAGCACTGGGCTAGCCCTTGCTATCGCTTCCTGTGCTTCGACTATCTGCCATCACCATTCCGCAATAGTTTATTAGAACTTATTGATCAATCGCTGCAGCAGTGACATGTGAACCTGGGGGGTTCTCTTATTCTCTAGTGTGTCTTTAAGTGGTCCGTCAGGTACTTTTTGCGCATGAATGTGCGAGAACAGATCACACAACGGTAACAGGCACCAGTGTGCCTGCGCTCATGGCGCCGCTGGTTGCAGGGGTCACTGAACGTCCTACCACAGTGACGGCATGCAAATGGCCGCTCTTTTGTGTGCACACGCACGTGCTTTTCCATGTTGTCCTTGCGCCTGGTCTGGTAGCCACACGAGTGACAGCTGTAGTGCAATCCTGTAGCAATGCCCTGCTGTGGCTGTGGCTGCTGCTGCCGTTCCCGAGGGAAGCCTCCTGAAATGTACACACATTCACTCAGTTCTCTTTGAGAAGCAGATCATACATGCATCTCTTCAGCGAATAAATTTGTGTACAACACTACAAAAAGATGATGCGATAGAAGTCTTTTCAAATGTTCCTAGTTCTATATTCAGATGACCAACTATATTTTTTTACACCCCCAAGGCATTGGCATGGCTTATTCTCACTAGATTATCATCACCGCACCCCCGGGCGACCCTGGGGTTCACATTAATTCACGATACACCTATATAGTGAGCATAATGAGGCTTTTGTGGGAGACCAACACAGCATTAAAACAATAAGACTATATTTAAAGCAGAAGTGCAATAAATTATGGTTGTGGACCATGACGGATAGTAAAGGGAAGAATTAACTTCAACCAGAGGTAGTTTTGTCATAAGTTCTGCAGATGGGTATTTGGTTATCGCTTTCTGATCAGGACATCGCTGTGATGGCCATTAATTGAACATGCATTGTCATGCTTAGACATCACAGTGACATTTCTTTAATAGGTGATACAGTCCTACACTGAACAGCACTGGCGACCGTATGCTTTCTAACATTGTCCATATGTCCATGCATGCGTGTGCATATTTGCAACCTACTTGAAATGTGCACTCTCTACAATAAAAAAGATTGTGTGGAGAAATCCACATTACTGGTTTCTTTTTTCTTTTCTTTTTTTTCTTTTTTTTACAGCGAAGCTTTCAATGGCTAGGATGTGGGGAAAAAATGTGTCTGACATTGACAAAAACAAATCACCATGTGATTTGTTTTTGTGATTTGACACATGTGATTTGACACATACCCCTTGTAGGCTCAGGGACCTGTAATGCACCCTTGAGCTAGCCTTGTCACACGTGGGACCCAAAGAGGTTTTTGAAAGAATGCTTTGCACAGAATTTTCAAAAAGGACTGTTAAAAAAATTTCTGGCTACAACTGCGCAAATGTCCTAGTGCCACTGCTTGTGCGATCATCATCGTCTTCTTCTACAGCTGGCTCCGTTGTGCAAAAATCTATCATCGTCGGCAATAGCTCGAGCGTTGTAATCTTCCACGGCTCGCTCTGTTGCCACTCATCATTCCAGTGTAGAATTTCACTTCTCTCCTGACGTAATGGGGAGGCTGCGTTTGCAGGGGCATGAGCCATTCATTATCTTGCATGATTCCACAGTGAAAGGTTAGTTATGTCCGTGATAACCTGCTTTTCCCACCAGAAATTATTTCCTTACAGAAATGAAGGGAACTAAATAAAGAAAGTGTGCTTTGCCCTTGGGCATTCAACTGCCCCAATGCAATGCCATACTCGACTAGTACTTTGCTTACTCGATAGTAGCCATTTATTTTCGCAGCAGATACCTCGGCGCCATATTACCTTAGTTGAGACTTAAGTTTAGGTAGTACAATCGGAGCAAATGCTGCTAGTCATGGACAATGTTGCATGCACAGCTAGAAACACAATGGGGCAGCACATATCCATATTTCACATGTCCACTACTAGTATGTAGTGCCTGCTGCATGAACAACAGTAACATGAGCCAATCACTGCAAAAACACTATTGAAAACATGAGCGAACATGAATACCGAAACAGTGCTAAACTTAAACGTCAGCAATATGTTCACTAATAAAACGTAATACGCATACAATAGGCACAGACACTTGGTGGAAAAGTGCATGCATTAGGTTAGCTTTTCAACGTATGTAACCTGTTGCCCAGACATACAGAAGAACAGCAGCAACAGTTCACCAAAAACTCTTTATTCCAGTTTCCTGATGCAAGTTCACCTTATGTTGGCATTGTGATTTGAGCTGTTTTTAAGCACAATAGATATGCAGTTGCATAACTTGCCACATGTATAACAGACCAATTTCTCTTAATCATACACAATGCTAACAGAAACAGTGTAGGAGTAAACTTAATAAAGAATGAACTTGCTAGGCCAGCCTTTAAAGAAGAAAGTACAGTGATGTCACACTATATTTCCTTGCATATAAGTTCATCCAATATTATCAACATCCCACCCTTCACAACTGTAATGCAAGAAAAAGAATTAAAACATCCACCCAGTACACACATAACACAGCAAAGTGAAATCATTCTAAGGCAGGAATTTAATCTGTCTTCGTCTGACAGTGATGCTTTGCAGTCAATGGCAGCAGCACAGCAATGACAAGTGCAGTAGTTAAGCTTAAGAACTGTTCCAAAATAACAAGATGCTCAAGTTCAGGTTCTGCCAATTAAGTTTCTGCCAGTTATAAATTCCTTATTCTGAGACTCATTTGAATCGCTCCTTTGGTTTTCGCTGTATGTGAAGGAACATAACTTCAGATTCAGAGGTAATCATGTTGATTGCTCACTTATAAGCAACAAATACAGAACATTTGGCAAGGCCCATAGATATGCTAGCCACTACAAACATGTCAGAAGCAAACTGTTGTGCTAAGTACTAATTTTTATGGCCAGTCAGTAATGGACCATGTGCCAAGGTTTCTGTGAATTATACAAGCAGTATGTAAGCTCTGGGCCAGCAATACGTTTAATTTCTGCATTCCCCTTAGTTCACAAAAGTATTGTGTGTCATCCCTTTCTTACTGTTTGTGTCAGTGTGTGCTGCTCGAAACTATCTGTGCTGTTTATTATTGCAGTAAAGACCATTCCCGGCATCCTTACTTAATCGCTAAGTATTTTCTTGACAGTGGTTCCAGAGTTGCTGATGGTACAACATTTACCAATGCTGCATGGTTGCAGTATTGTCCCAGCTCAATCGACATAAGTGTTTTTAGCATCAATAGCAGCATGTGGGGCCTCTCGCATTATTCTGTTATGTTCTATAGACTACCTGACCACAAGAACATACTTATTGTGTTAATCAGACCGTACTAATTATTGTAAATACCTAATGTTACCAAAATGGCACAACACTTTTAAATGATAGCAAAAGAATGCTAATGCTTCGCAACATAGCATATGAGGTGTGCGGTTGCATTTGAGTTATAAAAGTGAACTGAAGGAGTAGATGACTGAAGGAAGCATTTTGGTCACTAATATAATTTCTCAGGCTATGTTATAGTCTCTGCAATGTGTTCCTTCATGAAAAGAAAACCTTAGTGGATAATCATGTGCAGCTTGAGGGCTGCACTAGTGTCATGTGAGAAGTTTTACAACAGAGGAGACTCAAATGCTGATACACATGAATTGTAGTTTCTTGCTTGTACTACAACAGTTGCCTTTTCTTTCAGTAAAGCATAGTGACCATCATCACTATATTTCCTTCAATGAAAATGAAACAATGTGATGGGTAGAAAAAACACGGGGTACTATGCCAACAAAAGTATACATTTCATAGACATTTTGGTTCCCACACGGGGGCCTTGTTCACAGTACCACTGTGAACAGGGCTTCCATGTGGGAGCTGAGACATCTATTAAATGTATACTTTTTTTGGCCTAGTACTCCTGGTTTTTTCTACCTATCACATTGTTTCATTCCGAAAAGCTTAAACTTCAAAAAAGAAATGAACATCTAGTAAAGCTGCAAACAGTGAGAATTCAAATGCCAAATATAAAACCTTCACCTTTGCAGCAAGAATTGATGCATTGAGCATCAACATGATATAAGTTTTCACTTCAGCTTTGTTCTGCAGCAAGCGGAGGTAGACATCCGCACGGTGTACCATTGTGCACCTGTTGAGGGTAGATACCTCTGAAAGTGACGTAAGCATGCGCATGCAAGGGCATAAAGGAATATATTTTACTGTTTCGAATGTTTGACACTAGTGCAGCTAAAGCCCGTTTAAGGTTCCTTTAATGAGGTTGCTTTACAATTAAGCACTGCAATGCATCACAGACTAAACTGAGTGGACAGTTGCGCGACTGACCTGAATTGAGTAATACACTAATAGCGAACTGCACTGGCAGGTATAAAGCGACCATATAAAACTTAGTGTGGGTGTCTGGACCACGCTTAAATTTCACCAATGCAAATCTGCCAGAGGGACACACTGCAAGAGGTTAAAGGCAAAGGAAGGTTAAACGCAAATGTTAAGCCAAGCTAAAGTGGCAAGACCTAGAGCAACAAAATTTCTAAAGCGGCACTTCAGTTGAGAGGCATTTTTGTAAAGAATAAAATGATGTAAATGTAAGGCAGGATTGGTGCCTTCAATGGGAGAATATTAAACCAGTTTCCTATATATAGGGCTTCGGTCCTATATATAACAGGTAAATAGCAGTTCAATCAAAAGAATTGCAACACAAGAGAAAATGCAGCTTGACTGATATTACTAAATTTCCCTTCACAAGAACTTGTTGATCCATCATGCTTCTCTGTCAGCATTACTTGCTGGAACACAGTGCCTCTCTTTGTGGTCCACCAGCCTAATGTGTTAGTGCTCAATGATAATCATCTATTTGGCTCAAAGTGCCAAAGACTGCAGCTATGAGAAACTCCCAAGTGGGGGCCGGGCCTCCAGATTAAATTTGGTCACTTGGGGCTCCTTAATGTGCATTTCATTTTGAGTGCACATGTATAGTTGCATTGCACTCATATAAACCTGTGGCCACAGCAACCAGGAATTGAACCCATGACCTTGTGCTCAGCAGCAGAATGCTGTAGGCACTGAATCACTGAGGTTAAGTGCTCAGAATAGCGTGATCTCCTATGCTGCCAATGCAGGGCAGGATCACCGTGCTGCAAAGACGTGTGGATGACATATCTCCACAAGCTCTTCTCGTGTGATCTTTGGCACCGTGCTGTCTTAGTGACTCGGCCTTCTGTTTACTCAGGACTGTAATCAGTCATTCTAGCCAGACACAATACCTACCTTTTGCAATCTCTTAAGAGAAAGTTTTACCTCTAGCCCAACTCCGACACGGCCTATTCAAATACATGTAAAACGTAAAAACACTTTTTTGAGGTGACCCTTGGACCGATTCTAATGACATTTGTTGCTTTTGAGAGAGAAAATTGAATTATAGTGACTATTGGCAGCGGAATTGCGATTTAGGGCCTTATTCTTGTTTATAGAATTTTCAAAAATTTGGCAGTTTTAAAGAAATAAAGCACAAATTTTACAAATTAACAGCTCTGCATCAGACACAGATATCACGATTCTGTGAACGGCATCCACTAGATCATTCAAAGCGGACGAATTCAGTATATCAATTTATATATTATGTGAATTTGTTACGTTGTGTACAAGGGTTCTGCAAAAGCTTTAGTTGCATATTAATGAATTTTTTGAAATTAATGTGTAACGTATCAATTTTGTCCGCTTTAGATGTACTGTGAGATGAAGTTCACAGAATTGCGACATTTTTCATTGCCGAGTTACGAAGTTGTAAACTTCATAGTTTCGTTTTCTGAAAATTTACGATTTTTGCCAATTTTTAGTACAAGATTGACGACCTAAATAAAAGATTTGAAACCAACAGTCACTAGACTGTAAGTTTTTCTTTTAGATCTTGTCGAGTTTGGTGCATTGGTTTCCGAGAAAAACGAATTTTCCTTTTACATGTATTTAGGTAGGAGGGCCCGTACTAAAGCTTCCTCTTAAGCCGTAATCAAGTGATATAAATGCACTGTATTTTTTCATGCAGGAACAAGCCATGCACATACATGAGCATTGTGGCTTGTGTGCATGTTATTGAAAAAACATTGCGACATTCTTCAGGCTGTTTGGATGTTTCAACATGACAAAACGGCTTCAATGAATTAAAAAGTGAAATTGAAAGTGACTCAGTATTTTGGGGATAACAACAGCATATGTTTCTACTGAGTTTTCTAATTTGTGCATAAAAACAGCTTGCACCTTTCATCAAGCACACTTAGATTCATAGTCCATTCTAAAATAACAGTCCACTTGCCTAGCAGTACGACCATTCACTGTGTGGCATTCTGGTGATGCCTTGTCACATGTTTGTTCAGGTGACCGCGCTGCACAAAGGACACGGAACAGATGCTGCAGCGAAATGGTCGCTCGCCCGTGTGAAGGCGCATGTGCGAGTTGAGGCTGCATTTCTGAGAGAAGCTCTGAGGGCAGTAGTGGCATGAGAATGGCCGCTCGCCTGTGTGGATGCGCCTGTGTGCTACGAGATTTGATGGTTTGTGGGTCGCATAATCACACTGGTGGCAGTGTTGGAGGAGCCCTTGCAGTGATGTTTGGTATTTGACAGTTGCTCGACGGCCCGGGCGATTTTTTGCTGCACGAGAAGGCAAAGGCAGGTCACCAGTGTGCTACAAAAAACACGGAATAAAGGTCACAGCTGCGAACATTTAAAAAGACACAAGAGCCTGCGTTAGACTAACATTATGCTTTAGCTCTACCCATTACAAAGACTTGCATGTATGATGAATGCATGAATTAAGAGCCACCTGCCAAAATCTTGCATAGTAAGGGATGGTAATCTTTGCTGCACAGCCTCTCTCTTGCTAACACTTGCTAATATTAACATGCATGCACTCAGCGGTCCAAGCTCTATCATAAGGTGCTGACCAATTCACCAGATAATGCCTGCATTATACTGCAGAATCTACATACAAGATTGCACAATCTCGACGATGCTGCGTGTGATATGCTGATAAACTTAACTAAAATCCAACAACAGTTTAGCGCAAGCAGAAATGGTATTCTCAGAGACACTAAGTTGAATAGTTAAATACAATGCATAACAATATGGTAGTCAGCTTACCGTAGAGCAAGCAATATGCACTATATTGCATGCTCTATGGTAAGCTGACTCCTATATGTAAATAAAGCAGTGTTATTATGACAGGCAAGACTACGGGCGGATATAAAGCATTCCAGTGTGTAAACTAAATGACTCTCATGAGAGTCTTCTTGGGCTGCTGCCAATACCATAAAATGGATGGTGGGTTTAGCTCAGCATAAATTAGTGCTCCTTTATGCAAGCTTAGTTCTGAACAGAACGCAATTCACCGAGCACATGGCAATATATTCTAAGTTTATTAATGCACAATTATAAACACTACAATGTTCAAGTTGTACTCCAGATGCTCCACTATGGTAGAATAAAAAAAATTCAAAAACAAGAAGGTGCATGTCTTTTCCTGCTCATGCTAATACTTAATAGAATATTAAGCAGTGCCGCTGTTATTGCAAACATCAGTGAACATACACAGCTCACAAAAATTATTACAGGGTAATTTGGTGCCCGTGTATGCAAAACTACCGATATGGTGGTGCAACAATGATGCACATGATGAAAAGCAGGTATTCATATTGCCAGTTTAAAATGTTCTTGCAGCACTTTTGTCATGCTTGCTGAACCTTTGTCACACAAGCTTGTTATGTGGCTACATGTCATACCTAATCTTAATTATTCCAGTGTATAGAAGAATAAATTAGTCTTCTTTTAATATGAGCACTGTTAAATTGAGCATTTTGTGTGCTAATAGAAAGAAGAGTATCACGCACACACGCACACACACATTTTCTGGAATATAGGTTGCACCTCTGTATGAGTCCCACCCCCTACTTTTCGCAATTTACAACATGGCTACATTTCACTACAACATGGCTACACAAGCTTGTGCACTCATCTCAAAACGCTGTACTTACCCTAATTTCAGGGCACTAAATTTCTACGAACAAAAGTTTTATGAGCTGCAAATTCTATCAGAAAAAAACTTCAACACTCCTTTCAGGTGCCAAAAAAGCAACATTTATTGCACTTCACTGAAAGCCATCAAAGGATGAGGCCTTCGACGCAGTGAAAAAGTTCAATTACTTCAGCCTTGCAGCAGCATCGCCAAGTCACCGTCATTGGCCAATAAACTGTTAGAGACATTGTAGGCACATTGCTTGCATTGCTTCTGTGGTATGGTGTGCTTGGGAAAATATAGCTTATATTGTTCATGCAAGCATGCATGGTTGTATGCATATGTAAATTTCAGCGTCGACGAGTTGCACCGAGGAAAATTGTGGACAACTTACAGTCCGGAAAATAAGGTGTGCGTATGTGTGTGTGAGCATGTGTGTGTGTGCATACACACATACACAAACCACTTACATCTTGACGAGGGCCTCATCCCACTTTACAAATGTGAAAATAGTCCAAGATAAGCAGAGTCCTTTGGACAAGTATGAGCAAACATGCCACAAGAAACATTTTTGAAACACAAGTGAACACACATTGATACAGAACTGAAAAATTAACTATAAAGTGCTGTTGTGACATTACAAAAGCAAACAGCAAATGATATATATATATATATTGCTTGCATATGGTAACAAACAGTGACACGGTAATACAGAATACAAAAAGCAGACCCACAATGCAGTGTTGCTGCAATACACACATTATCAGGGGTATGCAAATGAGAACAACTTTATCCATGGTGTCACCAGGAGCCTCAACATCAGCTAATAACAAACACACGGTCAATTTGGATTTTTTAATTTACTTAGGATATTTTAATGAATTAATAAGAAAGGACATGGCTAGCCAATCGATAATGACATAAAGAGGGCCCCAGCAGCTGAGTGAGTCCTGTGAAGCACAGCAAAATAGTCCTCGTGTGTGCTCCCACAAAGCAGGTTTGACGGATACTATCTGAAATACCACTATACAACATACTATCGCCAGGAGACCACAGCATTCATGTGCTTAAAAGTGCCTTCACACATTGAATATTCCAGAGACCTGGCAACTTAATAATTTGGATGATGCAGTTAATTTCTTTTTTACACAAAAGCATTGAGAATCTGTGATAATATTCAAATAGATAAATGGATTTTAGCACAGCAAAGTGTCTCAGTACGACAGATCAGTCAAGATGAAGGCTGACAAATGGGAGCACACTGTTTGGCAAAAATTGGATGAACCAGATAAATTGCTTCAGGCACGCTGGATGATGTTTGGCGGGTAGACCCATTTTTGTCTAAGGCTGCCTTGACATCTTTGGTGTGTTAGTGTTAGTGGTAGGGTAGCTGTAACCAGCACATATCTGCAAAATAAATAAATAAATAAAAATGAATGTGAAATGAATGTGTGCTGGCATTTCGCATGTCTAAGAATATTGGTGGGAAACTAAGATGGGGAAGAGAAGAAAAAAAGATGAAGGGGAGGGAACGGTACAAAACAAGGAGAGTTTCAAAACTGGGGGTAGCAGCACATCATGCAACATATTTGTCATTGCAAAAGGAGTTAGGGCATGGAGATACAGCAAGAAGTCAAAGAGAAAGAATTTACTGAAAGCTGCAGATGTTAGGTAATCTAGACATGATTGTGATTTATGGGGCAGTGCCTCCAAAAAACACAGGAGTGCTTTTGAGGGGCACATTTAAACACAGTTAGTGTGATACTGGAAACAGTATACTGAAAGCAGGCTGGGAGCAAAAGGGGATCAACATTCCTAGGCTTCTGTTTGTGCAGTGAACACTTTGCTACAGATTTCAGCAGGGACATTGCTGTATGAACTACTTCATAAAAGCTGCCCTGAATAAGTGCACAACTTGGATATCCCCATCAAACTCACATATTCCAAACTATCAGCCAAAATGATAGAGAAAAGGTTTGCAAGAGTGTTTAACAAACAACAAGCACAAGAATCTGAGGACTGCTAAACACTTCTTACAAGTTGCGAATGTGAAAGCGTTAATGCGCATGCAATTAAACACTGCTGAGTGGGCTTTCGAGTTATGATCTCCTTGTGGGCAAGCTAGCTCGTTGAGACACTTGATGCATTTCGATTTGGCCTTACCAAGGCACAGTTAGAACGCAGGTGAGAGTTTGTGCGGACAAGGAATGCGTGGATAACATAGGCTCACGAGAGTGAGGGTGATTTGGCAACGCAGCGATTCCCTCTCCTCTCACACAACACCTGGCATGCTACTGCCGCAGCAGGTGCTCCCTTTTGCCCACTCTGCTTCATCGAGGTGTGTTCATGACATGGCATTGCAGCGAATGGGAATTTAGGTGCCATTTCACTGCTACAGACACCAGATGCCACCTTTTTTACTCAATAAGCCATTTCATGCTTTGGCATCAAAAGGGTCTCTATGACTACTGACACTGTTTGGCTGTGCAGTATCAGATGTAGTAAGGGAAGTTTGGAGGGGAGAATAAAAAACAATTCTGTGGTTTACAATTTGTACCAAGGGAGTCTACGGGCAAAACTGATGTTGCTGTGTACAAAGCTTTCTTTTTAGAAATGCAGAATGGTCTAGTGTAATGAAGTTGAAGTGAAAAAACAAGGCAGAAGAAAAGGAGCCGTTTGCAGGAATTGGCACTCAGCATGCCCATTTTACAATACACACTGCTCTCAATTATACCCTCTAACTTCTGAGTAGCACATTTGCAGCACTTACTTTAGTGAACAATGCAATAGTTTCAAGTAAGATTTAAACTCACATACCCTATTTTCCAGTCTATAAGTCACACCGGTGTATAAGACGTACCTGTTCATTCAGTAAGCGATTAAAAAAAAAAAAAGATACAATCACGTTTCACTTTGTGAACGCGGGTCACGTGCAAGCGTATTGGTGCCATTACTACAGAATTGCGATAGCAATGATATGGACACACCAGGCGCATTTCTGCCATCGTGGTTTTCGCAATGTTCCGTATAAAGTCCAAGGGTGTTAACATCGTCCCCGCACACTGTATGCTGTATGTGCGAGTGAAAGCGCGTGATAGTGATTAAATTTTGCACAAGGGTAGTAAGCCGGAAGGGCATGGCAGCACAGGGATGGCTTTTACTCTGGTAGCAACTGCGTAGTTTACGCAACGGCGCGCGCCGTATCTTGAAAGCGGTCTGCAGATGCGATGACTTCATAGCCGGTTGACTCGCGGTCTACCTGCTGCCGCTTGCATTGCTGCTCCATCCTTCTCACACGGCGCTCGGCAACTCAACCACAAGAACCCGGTACCCTCCATAGCGTGCACACAACTTGTAGCAACTGCCAGAGAAGGTCAACCCAGCGCACTTTGCATGGCCATGGCATCCAATCTGATTTTGACAGCAGCTTTTTCAGGGGGAAAAAAGAAAACGCACATAAGTCACGCTATTCTATAAGAGGCACCAACAAAAAATTCAGAAAAGATACTGCGACTTATACACTGGAAGATACGGTACAGTGACAACTTTCTTATTGAAGTTAAAGAGGGGGAGAAGAGGGGGGCATTACTTAATTATAATTATTACTTTGCTATAACAGTCGTGTACCCACACAGCCAACATTGCCCACTATGGGAGAGGGAGCTACTATCAGGCAAGCCAAAGATGTTGCAACAGCCTGTCATGCACTGCTGATGAGATGTGAAATTGGGGGAGTAGGGGGCACATGTGTCAAATTATTCTTCTGGCATAAACAAGTTATTCTTCCGGATTGCAGTAATGCTGTGCCATCAGATTATGGCTGCAATAAACCGCTAAGCATGTGCAGTTAAGTCTATGGATGGCTTTGAGTCCTGCTTTATGGTCTTTGTTGCTGTGCTCAGCGTTTTGCAAGTGTATTGACATAATGCTACAAGCCTCCAATATCACAACATGCTCATCACTATACATAAGCAGACACTGCTAAACAACAACAAAGAGGCTAACTCTTTGCTGTGGTATCCAGTGAATGTAGGCTTGCAGGACTTCATTAACATGCTCACAAAATGCTGATAAGCTGAGTGTTTGCCAAGAACAACAGATCAGGACACAGATCTGTGAACCACATAACTGCTGAAATGGAGCAGTTTATTGCAGCCATGGCTAGGGGTTTGACCTTGTTTCACTCAACCAAAGTGCGGTGTGCAATGCACATATTGTGGGAGTCAAGTTAGTGTTGATCGTAGCGCACAGCAGCGAGGTAGTAGCATGGGAGCATAGAAGTGGTGGAAGCAGAGTTAGTGTCTCTGGAATAAGCACAGCGCATAAGTAGAGAGGCCAATGACCTGACAGAGCAGCTGGTTTAGTGCATGGGAGTTCTTAACAGACACATCAGGTGAGTTACCAATAACATAGCAGACCACTATATTCCTACCTACTCAACATTAAGTTATCAGCAAACTTTTTTTATTAACAAAAATAAAGTTTCATTTTATCCATTCAAAAGAAAGTCTTGCTTGGTTGAAACAAAATTTTGAACGCATATTTCTCTATGAAAATTTCAAGGGGAATAAGTAGTTTTGTTATACTCGTTAGTTTGTTGTAAACCATTTAATTATAACAAGGGTTAACTGTACTACATCTGTTTGCTTTATACACTCTAATATAGATAACTTAAACAGGAGTGCACGTGATGCCTGCTTTTAGTGCAGAATTAATGAGCACTACTAAACATAGAAAACTTTGGGCAATTTTCGTGGCAAGCTTGACACCAAATAAGACCAACAAAAAGTAAAATAATCTAGCTCTCTTTTAAATGCAACAAATTTTATTCAAACCAGTCCAGCAGTTGCCTAATGAAAGCGCTTCTGCATTTAACATGTACTAGAACCAAGAAATCACAGTTGGTCCCTAGATAAAGCTTTTCTTCAAGTCTCCTTTTTTGTTGCATCAGCGCACCCTTCTGCTTCTGGCAGGCACACGTTAAGGGACACTAAAGAAAGAAATTATTTCTTCTGTATGAGTAAATTATCCTTCCACATTATCAAAAACACCACTCTTACCATAATAGGATACTTGGCAAGCCAGAACAAGTGCAATGACAAAAGACAGGTGGTGACACTTCCTAGAAGTGCCTGCACCAAGTTGCTGCAACGTCATGGATTCTGACAGCATCTTCTAGGGCCTGGCTAATTCTTTGGCAGTAAAGATGGACTACATCATGTTCTATAGGAGCCAAAGATTGAACCTGGCAAGTTTCGGGAACTTTTGCTGAGCCAACACAGCCTAAACACAAAAAAATACTTTGAAATCCCCGCCGTCACAGTGACATACCGATGTTGGCGATTTGGCACGAAATTCAAAAACAAACTTTGACCTTCACTTTCTTTTTTAATAATCAACCTATTAGTTTAAAATTAATGACAACCAGAGTTTTTCAAAGAATGCTTTATCCATCTAAACTAATTTAGTGCTTTACTTTAGTGGTCCCTTCAACAACCTAGTTCCAGTGGAACAAGCCCACTTGCAGAGCTGAGCGATCCACTTTACAGTGCAGTATCCTGGTGAGGCTTTCTCATGTGGTTCTTCAGGTGACTGCTCCGCATGAAGGACACAGAACATATGCTGTAGCGGAATGGTCACTCGCCTGCATGGAGGCGCAGTGGGAATTGAAGTTGCCCTTCTGAGAGAAGCTCTGAGGGCAGAATTGGCAATGAAATGGCTGCTTGTCCATGTGGGTGCGTATATGTGCTATGAGCTCTGATCTGTTGCTTGCATAATCACACAGGTGGTAGCATCGGCAATTTGTTGCTGTATGAGAAGGTGCAAGGAAGGTCAACATTGTGCTACATAAACAACAAATGTCATAAATATAAACATAAGACAGAGCATACATAATATTAACATGGCGCTTTAGCTTCACTCCAACATTTCCAAGCAAGGATGGCCTACAAAAGCAAAACATTACACAGTAAGGGAACATAATTGGGTTCTACAGACCCTCTCTTAATGAGACTGTTCCTGTACATGCAGTTGTCAGTCTAAAGGCAAAATAAGTTATGTTTAGAAAAAAGAAGAAAAAGAAAGCACTGCAATTGCAAAATATTTTCCCATTTGTTGCCTATTATGTGTGGTTATTAAAATAGTGAAACCTTCAAATGAAATTGCATACAAATATCCCAAAAAATATATGCCTTTAAATGTTGGATCACATACTGAATACTCCCTCAGTATGAGGAAAAGTTTGGACATGTGCATTCTAGCCAACAGGTTGTTTGCATCCTGTAAAACACACTATGACATTTGCAACTCAGGTTCTAGTAATGGACAACTTATAAATTGCATGCAAGTGAGATGATGACATCTTGTGCTGCCATTAAGACTAGCAATAAAATAAGTGAGCTACATCGATATAATATACTGCATTAGGAAAGCACTATAGCAAAACTGAAAATGGCTGCGAATATTCAGAAATAAGCCAAGTAATGTCTTGCAATACCACGCACCACTTCAATACTGCAAACATAGCGAGATGCCCAGTGGAAGCAGGGCATTATTATGCATAAACTGAGATAAGTCCACAACACAGACAACCTTTACTATGTAATGGGCAAGTTGTGCAAAAATATTAGCTGCTGCATACGCTTGCCAGTAACCAGCACCTCTTCACTGCAATATCAACAGGATAATATGAAATAAAAGTTAAAAAGAAACTGTAACATATCTCCAGCTGACTATGCCCAACAGTGGACATTTTGACTGGTCAGTGTGTGGCCTCCACTGGCATGTCTCTCAACCCTCTGTAGGTTCCAATAACATTTGCTATTCAAAATATTTGGCCACAAATGAAACCAGAAAAAGTCAGATGTATAACATTTCTATAGTATTGAATAGAATAATACTGGACATCTTTTTCTTTTGTTTTTTATGGGTTTCTACAAGCCAAAACCACGATCAGATTATAAGGCATGCTGCACTGGGGGACTCCGAATTACTTTTAACAACCTGGGGCTCTTTAAAAAGACATGCCTCTAAATTTAAGTACACAAGCGTTTTTGCATTTCACCTCCATCATAATGCCGCCGCCATGACCAGCATTGGCCTCTAAGTGACTGTAACGTGTGCCCATTTGTAGTCAACCTCTTGAATATTTATACATCCGTATGTACATGGTTTAAGTTGACATGTTAAAGTTATGTGCAGACAGTGTAAAACATGTCCTATACCAAATAAATAAAGAATAGCCCAAAATTATTGTACAGAAAAACATAAATACTGGCAGGCGATGTGAGATACGATGCATAACCAAGCCTAATGCACCTGATGTAAATAGTAATGCATGATGGTTATGTGCATTTATACACATGTAGATTGGAATTATGCACACTATTGCAAGGTTTTTCTTTTTTGTAACATTGTGTTCATTTTAACCGGCCATATAGTCCATGCTGTATGATGGTGCACAATGGCAATACAGGCAAGATGATGCATAATTCGTAAAATTTGCATGGAACTGTGGCCGTGATTTGTTAGGCTACAGCTCTGAGTGCACCACCACCTTGACTGCTACCATCTCATAGTGCAACCTACGATGAGAAAAGCCTGCGTCTGTTGCAACACACAAATGAGCAGGACGTAGGTCTGGGTGAGTTGGCATAGCATGGTTTCGCAATACAGTGTAAAAGATGACCGAGCACGAATAAAAAGTTAGACAAATGCAACGCTGAGTTAAAATTACGTTCTGGGGTTTTACGTATCAAAACCACGATTTCATTATGAAGCATGCCATAGTGAGGGACTCTGGATTAATTTTGACCACCTGGGGCTCTTTAACGTGCACCAAATGCAGGGTACATGGGTGTTATTGCATTTCACCCCCACCGAAATGCGGCGACCGTGGCTGAGACTTGATCCTGTGCCCTCGGGCTTAGTAGCACAACGCCATAGCCACTACATCACCATGGCCGGCAAGCGCTCACTTTCAACAACTCTCATCTACACATCTGCTCATGAATATATATACTACAGCACGCATACATCTTTTATGTTTGTGCCTAGTTGCCTTCTGCACTGTGTCGTCAAATGACACCCACAACTGACATAACGACGACAATGGCACTTCACATTTGCAACCCACTGTTCGTAATTGCTTTTCATGGCTTCTTGTCTTTACTTGGAGGCAGACAGAAATGCAAGATAATAAGCAATAAGGATTGACTCTCCTGAAAACAGCTGAGCAGATGGTGGTTGCAAATGCATGCACTTTGTGTGCATGGATGTATTCGTGCATGTTTTGGTGTCTGATCTGTCACACTTATTAACTTCTTAATTGTTGCACAACAGTATTAAGGAAAACTGGAAACATACGCAATATACATATACACAGTAGGTAAACAGTTCATTGCAAATGTGTAAAGGCTACTGTTCTTGTTGACAAGTTGTATCAGCTGCCGCATGTTGCAGTTCTGCTGGCTTGCACTTGCTTGGAGTGAAACACGGCATCCATTTTACTGCAAATAAAACCCAGCAACTGCAGCTCCACTTTACAAATACTGGTATGCACGAATGAAAGGATTGTGGCTTGTTACACATTCAGGACATTAAATTTAACACTGAATTCTGGGGTTTTACATATTGAAACCACAATCTGATTACGTGACATGCCGCAATGAGGGACCCTGGTAGCACTGGTATAATTTTGACCACCTGGGATTCCTTAATGTGCACTGGAGTCCAAGTACCATGAGGGTTTCGGCATTTCACCCCCATCAAAATGCGAACGCCATGACTGAGATTAAACTCACAGCTTTGAGCTCAGAAGTGCAATGACATAGCCACTAAGCTACCATAGCGGGTACATTTGGGCCAGACTGTACAGTATGACACTGTATATAAGATTCTGATACCGTTCTGTGATAAAAAGTAAACAGCCAGGAATAGTTATTTGGCAAAACATAAGAAGTCACAGTTTTGCACGACAGGTGAAGCATTGATTGCGACAGCAAATTATTAGACAGCTATACAAAGTGAGGTTTGTCATTTTATCAGCTGCATAAGCCGCTGCAAACATTCGCTTACTAACTAAATTAACAAGCACACTGTCACATACAAAAAGGCAAACACAAACGCGTCTTGCTCCATGACCTTGGACACTATCAGAATGCTGGCATGAGGAAGAGTGGCAGCAGCAGTGAGCGAATTGCCCTTTGTGCTGCCTCTAACTTGAACACAAACAGAGTGGCGAAAACAGAGCACAGGTGAAGTTATCAGCCCTCGGCACGCCTAGACTGCGAACCCACCACAGATGGCTTTCAAGATAGGCCACCGAAGCGAACATCCTCCCCCCTGTTGTCTTGCAAGCAATGGAAGATGGTGCACTTCATTCTCACCGTGCTCACTTGCGCACGCGAGATTGAGCCACCATACTTCTCGGCTCAACCTTGTATGCTTTCATTCACACCCACAGCACACAGCTGCGATGTTATCACATTTAGACTTTATACGGAACATCATGCCGATGGCAGGAAATGCAGCTGGGTTCTGATTGCTATCGCAGTAAAACAGTGCGATAGTCGGCTTAGTAAAATATATGTTCTCGGTAGCACATGTCTATGTTCCGAGTGATATCTAAAACTGCTAGTGTAGCTCTTTTATGTATACTTACTCATGCCAAACACATGCATTGAGTAAACTGCAATGCGAAATTTATTACTGTACAAATACAGGCTGTATGTGTATACAAACTTGTTTTAGGCACCTTGCTACTACTACAAAGCAAAAACACATATCTACAAAAGAAGTCCATCACTAAAATCAAGACGCACATCCTTATTAGTCAGACACATATTTGATACAGTACTAAACAAAGCAGCTATTACTGGACACATAAGCAAATCCCACACAGTTCAATATAGGGTTTCTGTAAGCAATCCACAAGTACTCCCAGCAAAACCATAAACAGGATGGTTTGAACTAGTATGCACATGGTGATAACACAAAAACTACATGGATATTAACTAAAGACTAAATAAAAGCAGTAAGTTAGGTGTCATGACCAAACAACACTTCTGTAAAAGCAAAGCAGGCACTCGTACAATAACAGAAGTCTTTGTAAGCCACAAAAGACACAAAAATCAGATGGGTGGCAACTTTGCCCTGAACTTCCTGCACCAGTTCACTACGACATCAAAGATTTTTTACAGCACAAGCATGGGTGTAGTTTAATTATTTATAAGGGATTGCACTGCACACTATAATAACCAGTCTCGTCATAGAAAGTTTCAAGAGCTTTTCTGTGTCAGAGTGGCCAAATCAGGAAATAAATACTTTGAAATCTATGTAATCCCAGTGACAGGTAGGTTTCCCCATGAAATTCAAAGAAGGGATGTTTGGCCTTCACTTTCTGCAGCAATAATCAACCTTTTCCCATTAAACCAGTGAAAATAAAGAGTTTTGTTTGCTTACTTTGCGAGATTAAAGTGATTTGCTGCTGCTTTCTGGCGTCGCTTTAACAATGTTTGCTTAAAGCGTGCTTACAGCCAATGTTATTAAACGTCTTGAATCTGATCCATAACAAAGAGCTCAGCTAGCACACTTTTGCAAAAATGAATTTAACACAAGAGAAACTTCAGATGCATTAAAACAATACCGTGCATAGCAAAATACGTGCCAGTACACACCTGTGCAAGGACCTTGCAGAATTAGAGGTGCCCATGAGTGATGAGACTGTTTTTGCCTCATTGCTGGGCGAGCATAAGTGAGCTTATTTGTCAAGCCTCTATCTCGCTTGCTTCAAACTCGACCAATAGAGAAATGGAAACAGTCATGCGACTCACAACGTCTGCTGGGGAATGCCAGTTGCACTCACTGGTCTTTCAGTTTGGGTTTCAAAGGTCAAATTCGGCGAAATTCATTACATTGTAGGCATTAAGTCGGTATTTCTCAAGTCTGGAATTGGTTAAGTACTCTTAGGAAACGAGCTTCAAGTTTCACATTATGACAAATAATTACACTCTTCTGGTTAAAAAGCTGATTAGTGTAATTAGTTAATTACTTGTATAATTACTACCTTGGTTTATTTTATGTCTGCAATTGTAGACAAGGCAGTTCCAGGGCAATCACTTAAGTATCTCATCACTTATATAAGACATTTCGAACACATTTACTAAAACTCTTCGTACATTATTATACGGGCACATACTAATACACCAGCATAACCACTCTTTAACCAAATAATTTTCCAAACACCATGGTATATTATTCAAAATATTCACTTTGTATTAACTCGGATGGTGCCCTTGCAACAGCACATTTACTGGTGCTTATACACTGGAACCTTTCCAATTTTGATATTCTCATGGACCTGATGACCATGTTTCAGCATTATGACAGGAGAAATAGAGAGTCAAAAGAGCACAAATTATCTACCAGAAAGAGAGAGTTTATACGACTTGGAAACACACTAGAACTTCACCAATACAATCCCAGGTGAAAATATTGCTACTGGTTTTCAAGTGGTACTAATGGTTTTCAAGTGGTGTGAAGTGGTCTGATGTGGTACCACATCAGACCATTTGTACGTAATTGTATTGTACCAATTGTAGACCAATTGTACGTAATTGCATTGCAATTACATACAATTTTCCAATGCAAATGTTCGCGATTGTGAAAACAAAAAATGACCCACTACAGATAGGCTTCTTTTTTCCCGGTTCATATGTTCTCGGAAAACACGGTCTTTCGACTCCAATGTTCAGTACATTGCCAAACTGCGATCGTATGATATGTTTTCTGGCTGCTAGACCCCATGTAAACAAGAGCAGGCGCAAAACACGCACAATCGACAAGAGTAGTAGCTGTCCGCAGCCGCAGCTTCTCCACAATACTACTCATCCGCCCATCTCACATGAAAATGCCAGCGTGCACAGAGTTTCCTATTCCAATACCAGCAAATCTTCCTGAGTGTCGCACACCACATTCACAGATTTTGCTGCCAACCTTATTGCAATAAGAATCTTCATCTATCTGTTCCACAGTGTGTGGGGTGCAGCCCCCCCCCCCCCCCCCCCCCCCCCCCCCCATTTGAAAGCATACTGTACGCTTTTAACAGATAACCCAAATGCGCCGCCACCTTTCCCTGCTGCAGGCAGCAGTCAGAATCACCTTTTGCTCTGGCGGCATCGTAGGCGTCATCTTCCAGTAAGGCCCACCAGCTCAATTTTGTTTCATTTTCCCGTCATCGTCTTAAAACACTATGCAATAGGAAAACGACAACATGCGTGTCGGGTTGCTTGGGCCCCACCCGTTCGCGGTGCATTGGCACCTCATGCCACAGCGATTCGCACCGAGTGGACATGTCAAAACTTCGTGCTAAAATTCCCCATTCAAAGAAGCTGCTTGCTAAGGATGAATACGAGGAGCGCAAACATAAAGCTTGCCAAAGCCACAAGAATGATAATGCGCGTTTAGGGCCACTTGAGCCCCGCTAGCCCGGCACGCGTGTCTCGTGCAGCAATGATTCGCGCATTATGTAGATGTCAATTCCAGCTGAGTCTGCCACTTTTGCAGTGACTTTGGATCGCATATTTTCTCGGTCTTTCTTGCGTTTTTTACCGGAACATATGAATGATAAACAGTTTTAGGCTTGGCAATAGTCAAAGTTAATGGCACAAAAGGTTCCTGCTCAACAACCTGGTCTGATAACAGCATCATGCCTTTATCATGCATAAGCACTCCTGAATCTACAAGATCAATTTGGCTTGAGCACCTTGGTACAGACAAGCTGACTTCACGAAAATAAAAGCAATGGTTGATTTTTGCACACTTTGGTTTCTTAAGTACTTGGGCTTCAGAGTCTGTCGTATGTTAACATACAGAAATACCACCTGCACATAAGCACTGAAGTGCAGCGCAGCATCAGCAAAACAAACTTCCATGCAACATATCTTCACACGACCATTGTAATGTCCTAACATGACACATTCCTCTAGTGTTCTCATGTATCCTCAAAGTATTTCAGTGTCCAGCACACAGTCACACTTTGCTGCAAGCTATCGCTGTTTCCATGCTGCCTTTCATAAGCTTCTCATTCAGCGTCTTCTGAAGTTACCAGGTACTTTCACACAGCTCAGCAAAATACGCCACAGTGTGGCCAGTGGTGACAATTTACATCACGGTGTAAGAACAGGTCAGATGAGAGAACGGCATAGAGGTGACGCTTCGTGGGGAGAGGCGAATTAAGTTCTGGTTAGGAGACCTCTCGAGAGGTGGTGCGTGAAACTAGCACCCGCCTAGCCCCCCCCCCCCCCCCCATCCATGCTGGTCGTACCCGCTGCGCCTGCTCTTGTGATCACGCACACGTTTGTGCTTCGATCGTTTTATTGTTCAGTGTAATGGTATGCTATGCGATGGAGAAGTGCTTTGTATCATGCTATGGCACGGAACAAAGTTGTGAGGGGTGACATTCATACAGATCTTTTTTTAACACAATCTACAGCCAAAGGCTTGCATGTTATCCTTAAGTCTGTTTAAGAACTGTCAGCGTTCCTTCTGAAGGAGTGCGATTTAAAGCATGTGCTGCCAGCCAAAATGAATCAGGACCCCTTGAAGTTTTTCTTCTTTTTGTATTATAAGAGCTTCCCACATTTCCAACATTCCCCCACCCCCCTGAAGCTTTACCGCATGCTTTCTCTTTATTCTTTATTGAGGCCACCACAGTTTGGCAACTGTGTAGCTTCTGAGAAAGAGCAATCTGCTTTTCTCACTCTCAACCATTTTACAGAGGTGGTTAAACCTGCAGCTATTCAGCACGCCGGTAAAATGCATGACCTCAAGCAGAAGCTGGATGGCCTTATCAGTGACAAAACCTGGGAGTGTGATGATGTGTTTGAGCATGACTATTTGAATGCTGCATTTGTTGACTGCAATGTGTGTTATGTCACTGGATTCGTGGCATGAAAGCTTGGCACTCAAACATCCTGTACAGTTTGTAAGGAGGCTCTGGTCAGACAGAAGGGTATATCAAGGCTACCTGAAGCCGACTTAGTAAACTGTAAAACGAGAGGAAGGCTCGCACATTCGAATGTGCATCGGTTTCTTCTTTTTAAAAAGGCTGAGGAGCACATCGCAAAACATGCTGGCGAAAGGGTTGTATATGATTGCACGACTAACGCTGTGCTAGAAAACTTCAACTCCACATTGCCCTGTGCTGCTCATTAAGAAGAAATGCTTGCTAAGCTTTTGCACTATTATGTCTGCCTGCACATGCGTCAGCACTGTTGACAGTTAAAGAAAAAGCATGTAAAAAAACCAAGACTTGCATAATTTGTCAAAACTTGTATGACTGCCTTTATCCGGGATGAGCGCAATTTTTTTATTTTATTTATTTAAAAAATACTGCAGGCCCAAGCGAGGGCCCATGCAGGAGGGGTGAAAAAGATTTACACAAGCACTGGCAAGACATCAACCAGAAATCATCATAAATCATGAAGAGAGAAAAAAAAATATATATATATACATAAAGATGACACATAAATTAGCACCTTATGGCCGTGAAAACAATCATGAACATTTAGGAAAACAGTCCTTTGCAAGAAAAAACAAGAAAAGCGCTTCACATTATGACGTCAATGCCTCGAATGAGTCACTGTTTTGAAGCATACATAGCGGCAAAGCGTTCCACTCTGTAATCGTTCGTGGAAAAAATGAAAACTTGAATGTGTTAGTACGTGTTCTAAATGGTGTTATCGATTCAGCATGACGATTTCGAGTCACTCGTGACATCAGAGGTTGGACGTACTGAGCAGGGTCTAATGCGAGATGGTTGTTTTTTAAGTGAAAAAGAAATTTTAGTCTCAAAATTTTTCGACGTAGCTTAAGTTCCTGGATATTATTTTGCTGCATCATTAAGGTTGGGGAGTCCGTCAGGCGGTATCGAGAAAAGATAAACCGAATGGATTAACGTTGAATCATTTCTAGAGCATCAATGTTTTTCTTAGTGTGTGGGTCCCAAATAACACATGCGTATTCGAGGGTAGGTCTAATGATTGAATTATAGGCCAACAGCTTGATGGATGGAGGGGCTTGTCGAAGTTTATATTTGAGGAAGCATAACTTACTGAAGGCGGATGCGCATATGTTGGATACGTGGTTATTCCAACTCAGATTCTTTGTTATTATTACACCAAGGTACTTATATTCGCTCATATATTGCAATGTGCAATATAGTGCTAATGTGTAGTATATATGTGAATAAACTTTCTTTTGTGTGTGTATGGTGTGATGTACACTGTCACTCTTACCGATGTAATTTTTCTGTAGTGCAAATAAATGGCATTTATGAGGTCAAGGCTTAGTTGTCATCCACACAAATGTATGCATTCTTCACAAGACTATAAACTGTATGTATCTTAACCGTTTCAGGGTCGATGATGTAAATATACAGCGCCGTATATTTATGGCGCCGTCTGTAACGTTTTAAAGGTGCACCAATTTCAAAATTATTTCTTTCCTGGCATGTGCTGCCACTATGTGGGAATACAGGGAATTTTTTTCTCGAGCCTCCCTATTTTGGTTTTCGTTGCATGGTTAGATTTAGAGCTAGTTTGCTCCAGCGTGTCTTTATACTACCACTCGCACGTTAGTGCGTGCATGGGCATGCGGCAGTTTGGGTTTTGTTCTGTGGGTGGTTTCGGCTTCTTGCACTCGCAAAACTGATGGCTATTTCATTACTAATCGCTCAAAGGGCGACCGCCTGTTTCTCGCTCGTTTATTGCTCAAAGGGGTGAGAATAGGAAGAATGCCGCCGTGCATGGTGTTTCCTTTTCTTTCCTTTTTTTTGGGGGGGGGGGGAGACTCGCGAAATCTAATTGCCTCTGGTTGGCGATAAAATGAAGATTAGCAGAAGTTTGTCGCACAGTTAGCTTTTTTGATGGGCACACAACCACACAGTTTTCTTGAGTGCGCTCACCTACGCAGTTCGATTACGCTATGGACACAAATATTAGTGTAAGAGGAGGAACATTTGAAACTTGTGAAATATTCTCGTGTGCACATTTTCTAAGCCTGGAACTGTGTGTATAACAATGTATCAAATTTATAATTCTTATAAGTTTATTTTATTTTTTTATTGTTGTTATTCATGATTAAATAGTGCATATATTCCAACGCAAAATATTTTTTTCTCTCTTTATGGTCACCCTAGAAAAATTACGGTAATTTTTTTTCGAAATAGGTTTCTCAGAAGAATTGGAATCTGCAATAAAAAAATCAACCCTGAGCGGTCGTATATGGCGAAAAAAATCAACCCTGAAAGGGTTAAAGTTCGAATAAAAAAGTATACATGACAGACAGCATCAAATTTGTAGTTGTCAAAGACATGCATGTTAGACACAGCTGAATAAAGTTGCAAGGGTTATAACAGTTTATTAGCTGTTTTCTAGGCCAAGATGTTGCAACTGTTTCCTGTGAATTCTCTTTTCTTTCATGTTTATCGCCAACCCACGATGTTATCGCCATGGTGAGCCACACGTGAGCAATGGAAAATAAACTCGGTGTTATAACAGTAGCTGCACTTGACCACCTATGACGATTGACTGGGGAAAACGAAAACATTGCAGACATTTATTCATGCGACAGCCGGCATCGAAGAAACTACTTAACGCATGCGCAGACATCGGCCGGACACATGGGACTTTGCCCCCAAACTCGTTGTCTCACCTTCGCTGCATATAAAACCGAACACTAGGTTCTTGATAAATGATGCACTTTTATAATCCAGAACATGGAGGTGGTAAAGTCAAGGTATTTATTTTACTGGACAATTTGCTTTGGCCTCGCAACGATGCCGTTGTGAAACCAGGCTGGCTTTTTGTTTACTTGGCCCACACCATGATCAGGCCTTTCGGGGGGGGGTCTATGTTGGTAGCGCCATCTGTTGGGGCACTTGAGAAGCAGAGCTTTGCCGTGAAGTGGAGAGTGGCGGCGTCCTCTCACCTAAACTATTTTCATACCGTGATTTACACTTTAAAAAATTTCTGGTCCGGCCCTTTTTTTAAGCATACTAGGTCCACCTGCAAGACTGGATGATCTGTTTTGAATAGCAGTGCGCATATAGTTATTCTTGAGACCGAATCGAATATAATTCAAACAATGCCAGAAGCGAATTGAATATTGAATATTTTTCAAATAATGAACAACAGTTTTCACAAATATCATAAGACGGTGTTCACATCATAGTAATCGTTACATTGGCAAGTCTCTGTCATTGCTAGGCATAACCTTGAGAGACAGAAAAGAGAGCGGTTTGGATCAGACAGCACATGGGTATAGTCAATATTGTAATTGACATTAAGAGGAAAAAATGGCGCTGGGCAGGTCATGTAATGTGCAGGTTAGATAACTGTTGGACCATTAGGGCTACAGGATGGGTACCAAGAGAAGGGAAGCACAGTAGAGGAAGGCAAAAGACTAGGTGGTACGATGAAATTAGGAAATTCGCGGATGCTAGCTGGAATCGGTTGGTGCAGGACAGGGGTAATTTGTGATCGCAGAGAGGCCTTCATCCTGCAGTGGACATAAAATAGGCTTATGATGATGATGTCACTGCATTGCATGTTAACAAGGATTGTTTATCAAAAGCACAAATTGATCATTAGAAACAAACGAGCAGTTTGCTCGCATGCACAGAACTTTTCAGAAAGTGTGTTCACTGTATAGCCGGTAAAGTCTGTATCCCTGAGCGACGCAGCCTCTTACTGCACTACGTTAGTTTTCATGTTTTGACTATACTATGCCGGCAGGGATGAATTTATTGTACTTTTGCTACAATTTCATGTCTGATTGCACACAGTTATGTTTTGAATTATTAGAAAACTATTAAAAAAATATTTGTTTATGAATAGTGACTTCAATTCGAAGACCGAATTGAATAAGATACTATTCGATTCACCATTCAAAAGTTTAAAATATTCACCCATTTCCAGTTTTACTGTGTAGCATCACGGTGGTACATTCTCATATGTCTGTTCAGGTGGCCTGGCTGTACAAAGGACATGGAACAAATGCTGCAGGGAAAAGGTCGTTGGCCTTCATGTAGGAGTAGGTGCGACTTGAGGTTGCACTTGTGCGAGAAGGTTTGAGGGCAAAATTGGCACTGAAATGGGCGCTCTCCAGTGTGGGTACGCTTGTGCACTAGCAAATGCGATGGCCTATCAGTCACGTAGCCACAGTGGTGGCAGCAGTAGAAGCGCTTCTCCAGTGATGTTCTACGCTTTCTGGTTGCAGCAGAATGGCCACGAAACCTTGTTACTGCACAAAATAAAATAACATAAATCAGAACGGTCAGTTGCACATACTTTGGACAAGAAAAACTGCGCTCATGAATGTAGAAAACTGGCAAGCTTGAACATAGTTGCCAAGATTTTTTTTTTTTTTTTTTCGCTTTCAGACATTAGAACAAGCAGGACAAGCAAAGGTGTGAATGAAATAACATTTCAGCTTGCCAAAAACATGTGTAACAAAAGTGAATGGAAGAAATGTACAACTTTGCTAGAAATGGCACTGTGAGATGGAAAGCAACTTGAGCTCGAGAACAAGGTTCGGCGAAAATCCATATTCTTTTTTGGTTTATGGCCCGCATTTGGAACACCACTTTTGGGACTGATCTGTCCCGCACCTTCAGTGTTTGTTGTTAAAAAAAATTTAGTGATGAGCAAGAGGAAGGGATGCTGGAGACTAAGAAAAGAAATTGAAAGGTACATGTGGGCAAAGAGCGGCAACATTCCATACAGCACTGGAAAAAGTCAAGTTTGTTTCTTCCTGAAGAATGCACCATTGCAAATGGCAATGCCTCTTCAATGCAGCACTGAGGGTTGCTTTCACCAATTTTCAATGTTGGGCTCGTCAGTACTGGAACATGAAAAAAAAATTACAGCACATAAGACCAGGACCCAAGGGGAGGTACAGAAGTTCTGAAATATGCAAGACTGATTGGCTCTTTGAAACAAGAGATGCAACGTACAGTAGTGTAGTTACACAAAGAGGGCATTCATTGCTCCTTGAATGCATAATTCCAGCTAGCTGGTATACTGAGGGAAGTTCCTTGTTGAGACATGCTGAGGAATTCAGGATGTTAAGACTCACCAGCCGGGAATACAGAGGGAAAGTTTGCCCATGCTGAACTGAGAGGTCTGGGTCATTAACAGGTATGGTCCTGCAAACCAAAAGCATGCCTAAGTAATCAGGTTTACCTATGCTGCTGCCGTGCTGCTAAGTTAAAAAGGGAAGCCATCTGCAGGACAATCCTTGAGTGAACCAAAAAGTGCACTATTAGACTTCACACTGAAATCCCACAATCAAAAAGCAGAAAGCAACTTTCTCACACACATGAACTATAGACGCCATCAGATGGCACTAACATAGGAGCACTTGTGCCATCTGTTGTAGCTATGTTACGACACTGGGTCCTACCATTGTGTGTGCCATGCAGGAAATCTGAATGTAAGGAGACATGCAAGAGTTGTGCAAGAAAGACATATGTGAGTATGCAACAGAGCTTGTCTCCACAAAGGATGTCTTCTTTGACTCCCATGTCTTCATTTTATGCTGTGCCATGCTTCCCATATAACAGGATGATTTAATCTTTGATATGTAGTGTCAACATGGAATGCACCTCCTCTAACGTAAATGATGGAATGCAATGGAAAAACTATTACGCAGGTTGGTGGCACGCTGCCCAACATTAGGGGAAATGAGGAATAGTAAAACGAGGTAAAATGATATCCTTGCAAAGATGCCTGCTCCAAGGGGAACATCCTACAGCGAATGCATGACCCGTGTAGTGTTGCCTTTGGGGATTGAAGTCCAGTGTCATATGAACACACTAACATGACAGAGTGCCCAAGTAGTCCCTAGAGTAGAGCAATCTCACACAAGATGCTTCAGTGTAAGGCAGGCATGCATGCTGCACATCCAGCAGGTGCTGATGGTACCCAAGTATTGTTGTGTGCCATGGTGACTTCCATGTGTACACTATCTGACAAGTATGGTTTCTCTAAAGGTTGCATCTGCTCTCACTTCATGAATGTGGATTTGCACTTGCAACGTGATTGTGGTTTGCGCAGTGGATGGTAGTTAGCTGGAACAGTTGAATACAGGACTCTTTTGCCTCATTCTTTAAGCAAATTGTCCTTCTCCTCTGGGTCCTCAAAAGTGCAGGTGGCTGTGGAGGTGTGCCCGTACTGCAAGTGGGGTTTCACCGACGCACTTGTAGACACAAGTGACAAAAGTACCGATGCCAGCCACATAACTGGGCACCAAGTTCACCTACATGTCTACTTTATTTTGCAAGCAGAATGCACAACTGCTTTTTGTTCGCTTGTTTTATCCCGTCAGTCAGAGACCCAGCTTAAGGAGCCTGGCCCAACTTGATGTTAGATGTTGGCAAGCCTTGTATGGATTGCTATGTGACATTTCAAAGCCATTTGGTTGCACGTAACTCAAGCACACATGTCAAAGGTCCTTCTTGTTCTCGTACCGATGTAGCCAGCCACGGGTTCCATTTTGGCCCGGATGGTGGACGGCAATGGCTGCAGAGTGGTTGGCAGGATCCCAAGCAGCATCAGTGAAGAGAGCACCGAGAGTCTTATCACACCCACTTGCCTAAGCAAGGCTCATTGAGGGGTGTGGGCTTCCTTATTTGTCTTTCACGTAATAGGTTTGTTTCCGAGGATCCTTTCATCTTCCTATGGCGGAGTCTTCGGAGGTATACTCGGAAATTCATGGGACATGGGGGAGTCTCGCAGAGGAAGCCAATGTCCGACGTCTACCATGGTTCCATTTTCTTTCTTCAACACTGGCTCCCATTGTAGAAAAGACTGCAGAAGCGCTGAAGTTATGATCTTGTGTGCCGAGAAAGGCCTATTGCAACACTGCTTAGATTCGCAATATAAAAATTCTAGCTTCCTCTTTTTGTACATAGGTGAGAGAAGCATACAGCATTATGGCAGGCATGAGATATGAAGGGTGCCATGACAAGCATGTGGTCAATTTTAGTGCCTGCTCCCCTGGTTCATTGCGAGGTCCCCCTGGTTGAATGGAGGTAGTACTTCCCAATGCATTTCATTTCCTTAAACCATGCAGTGGCACTCCCCATCTTCATGAAGGGGCGTGTCAAGGATAAGAATCTGATGCTTTTCTGGACTACGGATTGTCTGATCTGCTAGCCTGAGACAGACCTTGTTCTGCTCCTTGGGTAAGCCACCAAGTATGATGTATTGGGTCTTCTCAGCACATTCTTTCATGCTAGCCTTATCTAAGTGAGTTGCAAGGTCTAGGGCTGGTACTTTAATGTGCATTCATGCACAATATATGGGCGTTTTTGCTAATTGCCCTCATCTAAATGCAACGGCTGTGACCGTGATCGAACCAGAGACCTCAGCAGCACAACACCGTAGCCACCGAGCTACAACCGCGAGTAGACAGCCTGCTATACATCACGCGGGGTTTTGTCAAGTGTTACCACATGGACCAACAAGTTTGTGCAAGGCACACAATCGTGTGATGACAGCAGCAAGACAATGATGTAAGTGACACCGCTAGTATAGACGAGACAGCATGACTTGAATTTTTTTATACCCTGGCAAAGAAATTAAACAACCTTTTCCATTAAGTGGACTGATCATGAAGGTGGTAGAATGCCTCATGACATCTATGTTGTATGAGGTAGTAAGAGAAAAAGACAGGAATGGTGGGCCAATCCCAAAGGCATTGCAGTCAAGCACGATGCCTCAAAGTGCTGCTGCTAGTAGAGAAGAGTGGGAGAAATTGGCATGCTCTCTTTTATAAGCAACTTGTTGCTATTCAGCGAGACACAGACAAACGACAGTGGTAAAGTTGGCCATCTGTGCACTTAATCTCAGTGTTTGTAGTTTGAAGAAAACTGGCACATGCTTATGGTATTCAATGTGATTCACACGCCAGTCGTTTCAGGTAGATAGTTGGTGCTGTTATGCGACAAGTGTACGAGTGTGGCATAATTGTTAGAGCATCATGCTGGCACACTGGGAGGCCGGAATTCAATCCCAGTATCGGGTACACATTTTTTTGTTGAAGAGGCAACAAAACGATGCCTACCTACCTAGCTCAAAGTGCTTCAAATGAGGTAAATGCCTTGTACAGAAAAACTAGGGTGCAAATTTCATGCTGGTACTTCTGCAGCTACCAGCAAGATAGTTCAACAAGGACGTGGTTCAAGTACATGGATCTTAACAATTAGCTTGGAATGTCATTGTGGCTTTTTCCATAGCTTTAAAGGGACACTAAAGACAAATATTAAGTCAAGCTAAACTGATAGATTAGCGCTCGAGAATGTCTAAGGCATCAATATTATCGCGAACAGAGCTTTAGTAATTGAGAAACTGAGGTAAACGCAGGACACGATTAGAAACTCCTTTGGAACATTCAAGTACTAACCTGACGATGAAGGCACTCCTCATTATAATTCTGTCACTAGTACTGAACCACTCGTAATAAAAGATCACTGTATTGCATTAAAAGATAAACGAAAATGGTACTTGTCCAGTTATATTCAATTTTGAAAAAAATGAACTCACTGACATTACCCTTGAGTACGACATGGGCGCTCGAATCAATTTTTTGTCCACTCTGTGCTGCCCACGCTTTCGTGTTTCAGTAGTTTTGTTATCACGCAGTTCTGCACTGGTTTTGCTGGCTTGTAAAACTCGCACAACCTGCAGGTAGCAGAGAATTCCAGGTCCATGTGATGTTGCGAGATCCTGAACAGTCCGCGCCACTTGACCAAGAGCAGCTGCAGCTACAAATTCAATGCTCTGCCTTAGCTCGGTTTTGCCACGACTGTGTGTCTGCATTTTGCACAAGGAATTGTTGCACCATCTCTTGGGTGTTGTTTTACTCACCGACGGCAGTAAAGGACGGTGACGGTGTACGCAACATTACCACGCCCCAATCGAGGGTAGGTGATTTAAATGGCGCTAGAGGTATGCGGACCCTTCAGACATAATTTTTACGTAAACTACGTTTCTTCTTGGCACGAAACAAGCACTGCGAGGTTTCTTGAATGGTATTTTAAGAGCCCACGTCGGCTTAGTATTTGCATTTAAGTGTCCTTTTAAAGACAATTATTTGTAATAACAAGTGTGCTCTACAGCAACCATTTCAATTTTTAAGCAGCTTTCCTCATTTTAAAAAAGAAGGTTCATATTATCAAAAACAGTTTACAAATGTAACTGCAAGCACAGATACATCAGCAAAAGTAAACAGCACAGATTCACTAGACACAGTCATTTATTCAGTGGGTTGAAACAGACATATAGTGAATTCAAATGATAACGAAGGTTAAACAGCTATTTGCTGTGAAGGATAGCCAACATGAAAAAAATATAATAAGGAGATCTGAACAGAATGAAAGAATAAGTTCAATGAGAAATGCTAAATGTACTATGTCTAATAAAAATTATAAAGAAAAGGTAACATTTCCGCATGCACCCAAATTCGACACTGACGACAGCAATTACAGAGGTGTAAAGAAGTTCAGACATACAGCCACTCAACCCGAAGGCTCGAAATAAATATCTATTCTTGTGGCTACAGACATAACATTCACCAAGTACAAACGGCCCATATGTGAAGAGGGGGGAAAAATGTTATCAGCAATGAATCAGCCGCACCAGCATCGAGGCGGATGAATGTGGGTGCAGTGCTATATGGTAGGAAGTACAGCTTTTGACAAAGCAGACACTGCTTCAGTGACTGCAAAGCGCAGTCAGCGACCCACTGGATCTGCTCGGCCCAACAGATCTGGAGAAAAAGGAAAACACTTTTCCGTACCCTTCCGACCTTTCTAGAACCAGAAGCTCCAGAGGTGCAACACAATGTAGCCATCACTCGGCAATCCAACCTCTAGGTGGATTTGTTTTGTTACGTTTGGCAAACACTGTACATACCATACCTTTTGCTACTGTGCACAAGTTGACTCTATCAAGGTTAACATGCTACCACATATCCTTTCAATATTTATCACATGAAAAAAAAAAAAGAGGGAAAGAGAAAAAGGCATCACAATATAACAATGTCTAAATATATTAATGTGCTCTCAGACTGAAATACAGAAGATTAACAAAGGCATCTCATACAAGTGCCATGAAAGGTACCGAAGATGTAAGGAGTTTTACACCAGCCCGAAATTGGTGCTAAAAATGGGCAGCTAGGATAAGTATTTATACTGCTGAGCAAACGAAAGTGTCGTGCTAAACACCTGAATGGAAATCATGGTCACTTCTAACAAACTGCAGACACAATGTAATTAAAGAATGAGGTGTGGCAAAATGTAGAAAAGATTCTACATGATGTAGAATCTGAGATCCAGGTTTACAATTTATGCTCTTATGTCTGTACAGCTTCATTAGACAGCATATTCTATGGCATGGTGCAGTCGTAGCCAACATACTGTATTTACCAGAATCTAACACATACCTTCATTCAGAAGAAATAATTGCCTGTGCATTACAATCGGATACAGAACCAAAACAACATTTGCAGTGTTGGCAACAGCTTACTGCCAGACGCAGCATCGTCACCATCACAAGATGGCAACGGAGCACGTTTTCGTGAAGGTTGCTATGGGTTTAGTTTTATGCTCTACTATGAACTGGAGCAGTACGCTCGGTCAATTACTTTTCGAGATGCATACCATAATTCACGGACTACAAGTCCCGTTCTATTTAACAAAATTTTTGTCAGTGCATCCTATGCAACGGTGTGACTTCTATATGCATAAAGGCATGCAGATGGGTGAGACCAACATGAGTGCCCCCCCCCCAGAGAACAAGAAGTCGTGCACAGCAACATTTTGAAAGAAATCGAACTTTGTATTAACAGTGGAATGATTGTGGCGATAGATGTTAGCTCCTTGGGCTCACCATGCAGGCAGCACAGTGGCAACCCACTTGGCCTCCCTGATTTTTTTTAGTGCCCTGAAATAGGTAAGTATGGAATTTTTGCGATGAGTGTGCAAGTGCGCATAATCAAGCATCATCATGTCGACCAAAGTGAGATAAGCACGTCTGATACACTGACACAACTTACATATCAATTATACTTACAAAAAGGTGTAATTTGTAGTCCAGGAAATATGGGCACTATCACTTTCGTGAGATTTCTCACGACTCAGCACCAGATGCGGTGGTATATACAGCTGCCAGTGTTTCTGGTGCTACACCGCACTTGCCATCTGCACGCAGTGCCAGGAACACTGTCGGTTGCACACCGTATTTACTCACGTAATGATCGCACCCCTGAATTTTGTCGCCAAATTCAATTTTTTTTATTTCCCGTGTAATGATCGTACCCCGAACTTGCCACAGCGATATGTTGTGTGCCAAGTCTAGCTAATAATTATCGTGCTTACCATCTGTAGAATGCTATGCGAACGACTCTTCCAAGACAAACCAAGCGGTCTGCATGCACCAAACATTCTTAAGTAGATGCACCATTTCATTCCTTTCATCACTTTCCGCACTTCCATGACAAAAAAAGGTACAACCAAACTTGCCTTTATTATGTGTAGGCTTTATAATGGTTGTGGTCAACAACAAAAAAGGCGCTTTTTGATTCTTCTCATCTGCACTCGTGGGCACGCAACAAATCGCGAGCGGAAACGATAGTAGCCCCATTTACACTGATACGTTATAAGCGTACCCTATTCATACGCCGAAGCTTGTAACACAGCTAAGATATTCGCCCACCCTTAGTGGAAACGTGCCGTATTAGGATAGTAGTGAAGACAAATGCCGCAGTTTTTACAGCATGCCCGCTGTGTTTTTATGTCACTGGCAGCTAAGCGCGCCCATCTGTTTCTGTCCCCTCAAAGTGGACATGGCTACATTATTGCCGCAAACTTGCCGATATTAATATTATTCATTACTGATACGGAAGGAACTGTTTCAATGCATGTCATGTCCTCACGAGAACAAAAAAAAAATCGCGTTCAGCTTGCTCCACCGGCTGCCATTTTTGTTTTGGTGTCCCGCACTACTTACAGCAGCAGCCACCTATTTGTTGACCCGTTGTCATCCCGCAGAAAACGCGGGATGAAAAATTTTTCTTTTCGCAGGAAATTTAACCCGTGTAATGATCACACCCCTGAATTCGCGCCAATTTTTTTGACAAAAGAGTGCGTCATTATTCGAGTAAATACGGTATTTAAACAAGTACAATGCAGAGTCAGGTAAAACCTAGCAAAAGTGATAGTAGTACAGTCGACTCTCGTTACAACGGTCCCTGATAATCCAACAAAATATGCCCGTTTTATCCGAAGTCCGTAATATCCGAAACTTTCGTCGCAATGTTTAAGAACTTTATTGCAAAAAGTGAGTGACGAAAGTCCAAAGTAAAAAACAAAGTCGCAGTTTCACCTGAAAGGTGAAACATCGATTGCGATAGCCAATTAAGCAAGATAAGCGCGGCAGCAGCCCCGAGCGAATTGTCCTTCTTGCTGTCTCTCGCTTCAACATGAACTAAACATCAAAAGCACAGCACATACGAAGCTACTGGCACTGAGCGTGCTTTGTCCACATTGCAGATCGCTTTCAAAATATGGTTCACTGTAGCCAACAGTCCGTAGTAGTGCGGTCCGTTAGAAGCGAACTTCGTTGCATTAATAAAACAGGTAGAACAAACTAAGGCTGAAATATGGTCCGTTATAACCGAGTCTGTCATAAGTGGGTCCATTGTAACGAGCGTAGACTATCTCTAAATGTGATCGCCTGAGAATACTTAGTATCTGTGGCCTTTAATAAAGCAACAATGCAGACAATGACATGCCACTTTCATTAAAGGGACACTAAAGGCAAATACTAAGTCAACGTGGACTTTTTAAATACGATTCCAGAACCCTCGCAATGCTTGTTTCGTGCCAAGAAAAGACTTAGTTTGCGGGAAAATTGCATCTGAAGGGTCTGAATGCTTTTCTAGAAATTCTAATTTCCCACCACCCAACTGGGGGAGTGGTTACATTGATTACGCCATCATCACCTTTTGCTGCTATTGGTGAGTAAAACCCTGCTCGACAGACGGCACTACCGAGCCAAGACAGAGTGGTGGATTCGTTGCTGCAGCTATATTTTGGTCAAGCGGCGCAGACTGTTTGGACATCCTGCGACATCACATGGAAGTTGAATTCTCTGCTACTTGCAGCTTGAGTGAGTTTCGCGAGCCAACAAAACCAGTGCAGCACTAGGCGATAACGAAACTAGTGAAACGCGAAAGTGTGGGCAGCGCGAAGCCGAGTGGTATTGAAACCTTTCAACCGCCCGCGTCATTGTCAAGGGTAATTTCAACGAGTTATTTTTCTAAAGAATAAAATAGAACGGGAAAAGTAGCAGTTTATTTCGTCTTATAATACAATACAAGGATGTTTTTTGCAACGAATGGTTGAGTACTAGTGACAGAATTTAACCGAGTGCTTTCGTCATCGGGCAAGTGCTTGAATGTCCCGGGGGAGTCTCTAACCATGTCCTGCATTTACCTCAAGTTTTTCTGATAGCGAACGTGGGGGGGGGGGGGCATGTTACGTTCAGAAGCACCTCTATTTTCTTACATTGAACCCGCAAAAATTGGGTTTGCGTTAAATTTGGGGGTGTGTTAGAATCAGGTAAATACAGTATTTACTCATGTTTTAATGCCACATAGCCACAGTCAACACATAGGAAAAGAATTCTGTTGCTGTACAGCAACCTGCATTTTATTCTAACTACTACAAAAATCATTTTGGACTTACTGCTGCCAATTTGTTCTCACTATAATGTCGCAATAAGAATGCATTTCTCAGTCCACAGTATTGAATAAAGTATTTGGCATCCTTGCATGACAAAAATAAAGAGAACGGATGGGCTCCATTCTCTGCTAGTTACAACATGAAGCTAGCAGAGATCAAGCCAAGGAAAGCACTGGGGAAAGGAATTAAAGAGGTTCATAGGGCAAGCCGCTTCAAAAGCTCTGAAACACAATGCATCACTGACACAAGCAAGTGTCCAAACACCGTATAATATCTTTGTATAATCAACATTATAGTACAATACTGTGAGTTAGGAACTTGGTAGTTTAGAATAGCAATATGAAGTCAGCCATTCTTCTGTAAACACAAACATACAATAATTTTTAAATGTGAAATTACATATTTGCACAGCTACATGTCCCTTTGAAAGGTTTGATATTATTTCTGCGAGCACAGTCGAACCTACATATACAGGATCTGAATATTTTGATTAAGTTGTTTTTATCAAGCAGTGCAAAAGTTCCCTTGACGATACCACTAAAACAATGAGAACACTGCCTGTTTATTTTGAACTCCCACTACATGACATATGCACTAGACTGAATAACACGGTACAGGCCATTGCAAAGACTCCACCTCATCAGTACATGCCAACACAACCAGCTGTACCTTGCTCATGGAATGTAAGAACACTCTTCTCCCCATCCACTTTCTACCTCGATTCTCCATTCTCCACGGATTTTGCTTTCCCGCTGGCTATACACTGGAAGAATCAACCGGGTTTTAAAATTTTGTTTTGGAATTTACTGAATGCAGACAGTGTGATGACCTCGTTAAGACACTGTTGGATTAAGATACTTTATTTTTATTTTTTGAAATGTCAGTGATAAAAGTGGAAGCACTCTAACATACCAGAAGTGAGCTTTTACAGCCACTCTCTCAATCTTTGGTGCAGCAAGGTACAGAGTGTGGCAACTGACGTGGTAAAATAATCGTGCCTATAACTTTACATTAAATGCCATAGTCTTCAAGAAGAGAAGGAATACAATAATTATGCAGTTTGGTAGAGAATTACCTTTGCCAATAAGTCTAACACAACTGCTTGTTGACCATAAACCAAGATATTGCGACATAAGTCGTATCCGATTGTTCGTCAAGCAAGTACACTGTGCTTCGCTTGTCTGCTGTGGGAACCCCCCAAAAATGTATGCAGATTACTAAAGTTCTATCTGTGTCTCTTGCCCCTTTCTGTAAGCACGAACTGTCAGTTTAATTCAAGCAGATATCTTGACTGACTGCTTGAAATGAAGTGTAAGTTGACTCATGTGTTCTGAAATTAAAATTATGGGGTTTTACGTGCCAAAACCACTTTTATTATGAGGCATGCCGTAGTGGAGGACTCCGGAAATTTCGACCACATGGGGTTCTTTAACGTGCACCCAAATCTAAGTACACGGGTGTTTTCGCATTTCGCCCCCATCGAAATGCAGCCGCCGTGGTCAGGATTCGATCCAGTGACCTCGTGCTCAGCAGCCTAACACCATAGCCACTGAGCAACACACCCATCAATAGCAGGTGACAGAAGGCAGCATTATTTGGTATAAGTATAGTAAATAAACTCTTATTTGCAAACTCAGGTTCTTGAGACTTTCTTGAGACTTCATACCGTATGTTGATAGATAAAAAGGTTACTTGCACTGAATACTAGCTGCAACACATTTCACTAGCTGCAACACATTTCACTGCACATAGTGAACAGCATACAGCAAAGCTCACTGTATGCTGATCCATAGAAAATATAAACAAATTACATTGTTGTGCAATATTAACACTCTAGACACAAAAATGAAGAATCAAAACCAAACAAAGCAATGCCAAGTGGCATGCATAAAATTCCAAAGGATACCGGTATTCAGAAAAATTAGGACAAAATATATATTAACGTTTATACTGATAAAGAAAAAAGCAGAAAATAAAGAAACAGAAACTGCAAGCCACTGACTTTTTCTTGCTACGTGCGTCGTCATGACAGTGCATTCCCAGAGATCCCAACACCCCAAAGAAAGAAATGTTTTTTATGGTTGCTTCTCTCGTTGCTGCTGTAGTGCTTCAGCAAAGAGTGCCAGTTAAGTCTAGTAATGATGGCAGATCAGGTACTTGTGCTTTGCACCTGTGCATGTCCTAACAATGCCGTGGTATGAAGCATGTCCTTTCACAAAGCCGTGCAATTTAGAAACCTTAGATGCACCATTCAGTAAGCTTATGTTTGCCGCAACCTCCAACAATTACAGGAAATGTCTGAATTTGCAAAAACGGCTTGCTTTGCAGTATTTCTGTATAAACAATTTTTGACATAGCAAGCTTTTCTTTCGCTTACACCTTTCAATGTATCAGTGTTCAAATAAAGCGTAATATCATGGCTGTCTATATTTATGTGTGCCCCACCCACTATACTAAGGCACTGGGAAATCAGTGGAACAACCTTAACTGGCCACAGCAGTGTCTCAACAGCTTCTTTAGTTTTGCTGCACCATTTTAAAATATTATTTATTTTATTATTATAACATATTATAGTACATGGTTACATTTCTGCTCGCCAACATACCAGAGCGCTATGCAGCATACCGCATATGTAGCAGAACTTCATTTATCCCTCGTTAATGAACCATGTCCACATACAAAGTCGGTGTTCTGCTTCTCTGTGGTAGCACAGTGATGCGCTCACAAAAAACCGTTCAGGCGAGCAGCCCACACAAAGGAGATACAGCAGACTGGGCAGAGGAATGGTCACTTGCCCATCTGGATGCACAAGTGCAACTTGAGATCTCCCGTCTGTGAAAAGCTCCAAGAGCAAAAGCAACACCAAAATGGCCTCCAGTCTGTGTGGGAATGCACCCCCCCATGTGCTATGAGAGATGATAGTCCGAGGGTCATATAACAACACTGGTCACAAGGGTCGCGGCACCTGTGCAGTGACACTTGGTGCTTGATGGTGGCCAGATGGTGATGATGCCATCCTGTGGCTGCAGAGAAAATAAAAGGGAAAATCAAACAAGACAGCTATTTATCATTTTATTTACAACATGAAATTACTACATGCAAAACAGAAAAGACTAGACAATCTGAAATAACGAATTTCATTTTATCATTCATTTTGTTTAGAAGCTTATACTGCACACTGAGGTACTATGTATCAGTATCCAATGGAACGTGAATAGCGGAGAGCATAACTGAAGGTATAGCGCATACCCCGTCCAATCACCACCATTGACAGGTGCAACCATCTGGCTTGACCACACTGCACAATGATGCTCTTCCTTTTCGTTTCTGTTCTGGATCTCTTTAATTTGAAAGTGAGAAAAGAAAAAGCAATGAAAACAGAAGCTGAAATTTCACAGGTCAGGGTCAGTATTATTGCCCAGTGCGGCGAAACCGTATGTGCTGTCAAATGAAATGCGAACAGCACGGCGTGTGGTACAGTTATCGCAGTCATTACTGCGCCGTAATCTTTTATCACTTTCAAATAAAAGAGAACCAGAACAGAAATGAAAATATCACAGTATAGAGGGACCATCATCACGTAGTGCGGTCAAACCGAATGTGCGCACCTGTAAATGGTGGTGACTGGATAGCGTGCCCTATACTTTCAGTTATGTGCTCCGCTGTTTGCGTTTCATTTGATGCCGATATTATGTAGGGCTAAAGGTGTTTTGCAGCACCCCACAAAGGCCCTGCTTAACTTAGGAAATTCTGGGTCGCACAGGTGCTGCAGAATAGTGAAAACCAACAATGTAATTAGTTTTTAGGCAATAAAATAAGAGATGAACAATGTTATCATTATATCACAGGAATAAACAAATACAGAACAAAATAGCAAGAAAAATGTGCTAATACAGAATACAACAAATGCACAATTCCATAATACAGCAATGTAAAGAACTACTTATTTTAATGAAAAGTAGAGAGGCCTTTACTACAGAAGAAAATTGAAACAAGCCTGTTCAAGCACCTATGAAAAATAACAAAAGGAAGCAACAAGGCCAGCATTATGTCTCTCATAATACTAGCAGCAGACTTCAGATACCTAGGAGGCAGATTATTGCTTCAATTTTTCATAACTAGACAAATTTATTTCCACAACAGTCAAAAGTTTGGGGTGCAGTTGAACCCACTTATGATACCAGTTTTAAGACCATGTCGAATACAACACTGAGCAGCTGATGCACTGTCAACTTTTGTACGTGTTCCATGGAAAAATAAACCACATACTACAATGCTCCCATGTTATGTTACACTATATAACAATTAAATCTGGCTACTGGGTGTGCACTGCACCTCAAAAGAAAAAGAAAATGCAAAAACCCAAGGAGGAAGGGGGAGCCACTTTGTCACGCTTGCCTTTGTGCCATGCACCTTGCACTGCATGGCTTTGCTGCATCACATCACTGGCCTTGCGCTTCCCTCTCCCTTCCACCCTCTCGACAATGTTAACACTATCCCCACTCCACTGGCTGCTTTATCTTGAAAGCCATCTGCGACGGCGACAAAGTCCTGCCTAGCGCTCTGTTTTTGCAGCTTAGTTCGCATTGATGCGAGACAAAGCACAAAGGTCAATTCACTCGCTGCTGCTGCCGCGCTTCCTCACTCCAGCGTTTTGACAGTGAATTTTCAAGCACAAAGTTAAATTCATTGTGCATTTCACTGCACCAACAAAATAAGCAAATTGCAATGTTTTACATTTCAATGAGACACGATGCTAGCACGATGCCTGCCATTTCCCTTCAAGCTGTGTGGTAGAGCTCCCCACTGTGTGGTGGTGCCTGCCTTCAGCGCAAGACATTAATTAAACTTTTGAGTGCACTATGGAAGAGTGCCAGCATTTTTATTAAGAACAATACCGTTAAACCTGATATAACAAACTTCTTGTCAATAGAGCACCATGTATTTTGAACCTCAATGTAACGAAATGTGTTTATACACAATTTTAACATAACAATATCTCCCTGTTGCTGTGAAGGAATATTGTAGCAATAAATGGAAACTGGAATTACATGCGGCTGCTTATGAACGCACCTCTCAAACCGCATGCCGCACGACCGAGTGGCCACCGAAGCACAGCAGCATGGCAGCAAGACCGTCTTGCTGTCATGTTCCATATAAAGTCCAAGTGTGATAAGACCCTATCGAGCACCGCATAACTTGGTTGTTAAGGAAAGTGTGCGAAGGTGACCCGAAAATGATGGTGGCTTGATGCGGGCTGTCTTCCTAAGCAAGCAGGGGGAGGGGGTAGCGAGTGAGAAGTAATAGGATGAAGGATGTGCTAGGAGGTTGTGGGGACTGCACATCTCCTCTAGTCAAGCAGTAGCTGAGCATGGCGAGCGCATATGTGGCCTGCGCACCCCATCTGGAGGTAATATGCAGTGGATGCAATGACTGGCAAACCTAGATGGCTGTAGCTTCTTGGGCTCTGCCTCCCCGAGTGCTGGAGGTGGCATAACATCCAGTTTTGGAGATTTGTTGAAGCAAGAGGTTTGCACTTTTCATGACAGCACCGTCCCACTGTCGGCAACAGTAACAGCCGCCACGGCGGAGTAGACGCGCAAGCTTCACAAGGGTTAACTTGTACCGCCACTGCGAAAATATTGTCAAAATAGCACGAAACCACACCATTGGTTACTAACTCTCAAATTTAGGAAAATATTTGTTTCTTCCAATCCACCTTTTTCATGCCGCGATGGCGCATGTGCCCTGCCCTAGCGGATTAGTTGCGAAACGTTTTGGAAGGGTCGAACGGGCCACGCGCAGAAAAGTCACCTGGGAGAAAAAAAAATGCTTAGACACGCGCTGTTGTAAACACTTGTGCTGCCTACCGTGTTGAAACTGCACTGGTAGCTCGATGTCGGTGTGGTGCCGTAAACGTATGCAGCATAAGACTGCAACTCCACTTTAAAACAGAAAGCGGTCAGGGCTTTGTCCGAGTTGTGTGGACTGCACAGTAAGCCAGGCATACAGTCGCCGCGTTTTATTGATGGCTAGCAAATATAACGAAAAACCCGTGCATTACACTTGAGTGACACTTAAAAAACATCACGTTACCGACGAAGTCTTCTTGCAGCATCGGCCTTCACTTTCTGGTGGTGGCAGCACGTGCTTGACTTCACATACTCGTTTAAGGCGCGGTAATGCTGGGTCGATATGAGAGTGACAAGACGCTTATGCCGACGTATGATTGGCCGAATGTTTAGCACAGTGCGTTGCTGAGACCATTTTATCATACCAGGACAACAACGTGACCGATGAGCGCGAGTTGTTGTAGTGCGATGGACTTTCTTGTCAACTGCACCGACAATCAGCGTACCGACCATCGTTCGACTGAACCCTGCGTCGAACCAACAACGCAATAGCGATAGCGTCTCCACTTGTATATATAATTATTCACGCTCAAACTGAGTCAAACACGCCTACCAAATTCAAATGCACAAGCTTCAACCCTTTCAAGCTGTGCACATTAAGTTCGAGCCAATGTTGATTATCTTCAGTGAAGGTCAAGCCTGGTGCCGTCGAGTTCGTGGTCGAGTTCGTACTCCACTACCAGCAGACCTGAACTGAAAAGTGAAGGAAACTGCTTTTATAGTTCAGTACTGGCCTTAACGATTTGAAATTACCTACTCTTCACTTCGCACAATGCGTACACAATAAGCAGCAAGTGGCGACACAGTGCTGTGCCAACATTTATATACGTCACAATTCCCGTAGGCTACCGGTCGCATTCGCTACTTACATGGGTGGGCCTGTATGTCTCATGCCGACACATTTCTCAATTTCATAGATTCACTGTTTAACTCTGCATCAAACGTCAAGCAAACGCTGGCACATTTGGTATGCAGCTGGATAAACACCCGTCTTGCTCAGTTATACCAACGGTGTCAGTGGTGACAACCGCGTTTTCATGAGAGAACACGGCCTATAAATGAGCACATATGCGAGCAGTTTTCTCTAATAATGCTTTATGGCACGTGCCAACAAGTATGATTGAGTTAGAGAAAAGTGAGAATCAGTAATAAAGTAACAACCGGTAATATATGTATCTGGGTCACTTGTTTGAGTGGTGCAGTCTCTCACCACCCTTGGCTCATTTCAGACTGAAACAACACGGCACATTTGCGCAGATATGTATGTTTTGCTACATTTTGTCACTATTTCATATCAACGGTGCACCTTTTCCACAATCTTTGACACTTACAAAGATCTGCAGCTGTATATGCCAATGTAAACAAGTGAACCACTTTGATAAATCCAACACGGAAGGCTGTGCTGAAGACTTCTTGAATATGAAAAATGTCTAAATAATGTGTAAAAAGAATGCAAAAAGCGAGCTCCAAGTGCAGAAATCAGCGACTACAAACTCTAAGGCAGCCGTTTCGGCAAACGCAACTCAGCGTGCCCTTATCGGCCATCCTGTTTGCACAATAGCGCACTCAGGCCTGCTCACCCAGTAATCGTCGAGTGCTACATGGCTTCCAGGAACACCATGCTACTCGAAGAAGCCATTAATAATGATTAGTGATCCACAAAACGCACAACAGACACGCACTCAACATGGGCGGAGGGAGGTACACAAACCAACCGGCGAAAGCACTGGCACCCTTCCAAAACGTTTTCAGTGGCGCGTGGCAGAGGGCAGCACAGGAAAATGAAACATGCGGATTGCCTAACTTGAAAAGCTTTACGGCCTCTTCTAAGAAAAATCCATTGGCGACTACGTTTCTTGAATAAAAGGTTGACATTGCAATATAACAACATTTCTTTATAATGAAGTAAAGTGCTAACTTTTATAGACTTCATTTTATTGAGGTTTGAATGTACAATGATACTTCCTTTTCTGTGCTATTAAAATACCTAGTCGCTTTCCTGCACATAGGATTGTCATGCACATTGTTATAAATAAGCCAGGTCTACTCACACAATAGAGCAATGTACTTCACTGCATGGCGTCTGGGTGACGCCTTTTCATGTGTCTGTTACGTTGGCTGGGCTGTGTAAAGGACATGGAACAGAAGGCGCACGGGAATGGTCGCTCGCCCGTGTGGAGGCGTAGGTGCGACTTGAGGTGGGAGTTTTGCGAGAACCTTTGGGAGCAGAAGTGGCAACGAAATGGCCTCTCGCCTGTGTGAATGCGCTCGTGCGTTCTCAAATGTGCCAGTTTTTCAGTGACGTAACTGCAGAGGTGACAGCGGTGGCGGCGTGGCCCCTGCTTTGGCCTCCCACCTCTGCCAGTCGCTGAACGGCTGGAACGACCTAATGCTGCACAAGAAAAATGAGAGGAACCACGTGAGTATCGTTTTTAATTGAAAGCAAAGCTGCAGCTATGAAACACCAAAGAAATTAGAGTGCATACATACTAATGCAAACAACAAATTTTTTTTCTTCGCCTAAAACAATTCGTTAAAGCTAAGGCTTGTGTCACTGAAATGAAACCTCAACTTGCCAAACACAAGAACAGTAAGGAAAGGCCTTTCCTATAACAAGTTTCAGTGCTTATTGGCAGCATAGTGGTCAACGGGCATAGCAAACTAAAAGGATGATTGTGCCATGTGTTTACAGTAGATTATTCGTGAAGTTGCCTAGTTCACCTTAATGTTTCTGCCTCAGTAGAAGGTTACTACTAATGATACAAAAACTCTTTTAAGAATCTATTTCCACATAGAACGTGTTAAAGATAGGCTAAATTGCATGCACTGCAATGTGTTATTTGTTGCTTGGCTAGCATGCACATGCTGCTCAGAGGTTTGCGGCACAAAACGAATGAGGTATGCACTGCTGGGAAATGTGAAAATGCTGAAAAATACAGCTAACTGCACTGAACCAGTGCTAGTGAATGTTTGCTGTGTGGCGAATAAACTGTAGAACGGTAGCTAGCTGGGCAAGTTGGTACATCTGCATTATTAGTAATTACAGTGCGCACTAATAACAAGGATGAATAACAAGGCGCTTGTGTTTCGTCTCTTTTCGTTGTCCTTGTCATTAGTGCGTGCTGTAAGTAATAATAATGCGTGGTGAATGGCTCCTAAAGCTGGCTCTGGTGAACTCTTGCCCAAGCATAAAATAGCATAAAACACTTCACAATAAATGGAAAAGCACAATGCACAAGTATTTTAAAGCAGTTCATGCTAAGTGGCAAACATCGTCCATCACAATCCAAGAGATTTAACTCGGAGAAAGCAACCAGTACAGTGTAAAAAGAGCAAAATAGTGTACCTCAGTCGTGCTACTACACCAGAAAAGAGTAAAACAGGACAGCAGGCACCACACAACCCAAAATAAATTATGTGCCAGGGCTAACTCTTATGCTTCTTTCAATGTCCAAAAGGGATACCGAGTTTATGCTGCTCATACATTGTCACATCCAAACAGGCCCATCACTCCCTCGCGCAGATGCATGTAGTTAATTCTTGAGGTTCACAATTTAGAGGCATACCCTACATAAAGAGTGTTCCTTAGGAATCGCACTACCGAAGAGCAAGCAAATGCAGTTAAGGAAGAAGCTTTTTTAGAGTTGAAAAAGATAACGGCCACATCCTTCAGTTGGTTGAACATCACAAAACAATTTTTAACAGTGCAATTACTAAAGCATGCTTAAAGTAAAAACATAATTTATACAGTCAAGTAGCATTTGCACAGCTTCCAATATCACAGCTTAATGGACACAGAAATGATGCAAGAACACTGACCTTAAGATATCTCAAAATACATTTTTCTTAACCTTACTGCCAACCATTTGTAACCACAGATGGGTTCTATGGCAATAGTTATTTACGTTCTTCAAGTTACCCCTCCACTTTGTTAGAAGCATATGAACAGTATAAATGTTTACATTGTAAATGACATAGACTTATTTTATTTAACTGTCTGAAACAGACAATGTGCATCCGAGCCCATTCTTAAGCTTCACCATCACACTGCTATAGAAACAACAATATGCAATCAACATTGAATACAAGAAAGGATAATTTAATAACAGCAAGTGAAGAGCCAAAAATAAACTATGCCAGAAAGAAGGTACACAAAGCTGTACACAGCAGCAAAAAGAAATACTTTTTCAATTGTAAGGCATCAGCAGAAAGGGCACCCAGGAAATGAAATGATTCCGCCACACACACGTCATAGAGGCTGGAGAATGAGACATTTACTAACTGGTAAAACTTGTGGAAGGAGAAGAATAAAGCTATTAACCTTCAGGTTAGCAGCACACTTTTCCTGTCATGTCCACCGGTATTTCAAACATATAATTTTGCATGAAGGCTGCTGTATATCTATCTGAATCTAAGCTTTTTATGTTGTTCAAAATTTTGTTACAGTTGGCCTTTAAGTACATTTGTGTGACACTGTTTGAATGGCATTAAACTTGGATAAAAAAAACTAGTTAATTCCATTTTTTTTTTTTCATGAGGCACTGGTATTACACACATACCCTAGCTTTTTGTGTTAGCCACTATGCGCATAAAATGTTCTGGCCATAGTTGTCATTCTGAAAGGCTAAGCATTAATATGCAAGTAGCTCAGGCATGGACTGCTCTATGCAGTAAAATGAATCCAGCAGGCACGCAGCACAGCAGGTTTATCAGTCTGTCGATCTCACTGGCATTCATGAGTGGCCATATGACAGGTTGTAGCATGTCTTCATTCTGTGGCAGAAATCAACGGCGACATAACATGAGCTGGAGTAAAAATTTCACTTTGCAATTGTATGAGTGTTTCTTAATAAAATCAATATTTTGCATTTTGTTTTGTAGTGGTTTCGTTCTGCAATGTTTCATGCATTAGAGTCTGTGCCGTGCCACACATACACAGTGCAGGAAACACCAAGCAAACAAAAGTCTATACATACTGTCTCTTTCACCCTACCTTTTCTTTATCTCTACAAATTTATGCTAGCTTTGCATCATGAACTACAGCATTTGAAACATGCTTTTTTTTTTTTCTGTTTCCTCTGACGTACTCTCTTAACCTATTCTGGTCCATTAGTTATCTGTTGCCCATGAATGTACAAGAAACGAATAAACAACACCTATCCACCACACTACCAAAAATGTACAGGCTGTTTCAAGTAACTTGTGCCAAGGATTTAAAAAAAATGGTTAGCAGTCATGTGGCGCTCCATAGAGTACTTTTTACATTGAGCTTAATTAGTTATTTAACTAAGATGAATTATGCAAAATTTTTAATATTCACTTTAGGGCCAAGTGCCATTCATTACTTTGTAGAGTGGGTGCAGAAACAACCAATTGAATTTTTTGTGGCAACGTACATGCTGCATGGCGATTTTCTGGTGAAAGAAGGTCTGCGAAATATGAGATAGAACCATGTGACTGCACCCGTGCGCTATCGTATTGCAGTGCTCTCAACCATGCATCAAGCCTATCGCTTATCAGGGACGACGGTGCTTCCTTTCCAAAAAAGATGCTGACGCACTGTGAAGCCAATGCCTAGAGCTGCGGCCAATCACTTCGCCATGGTTTGTGTGCACGGTTCTTTAGCACTAACTGTGATTGAGAGTGCTGCAATACAATAATGCATGAGTGCTGTCGCATGGTTTTAATTCAAATTTCGCGGGCTTTTTTTAAACGCATAAAAAATCACCACGCAGCATGTACATTGCCACAAAAAATTGGATCGATGGTTTCTGAACCTCCTCTACAGTGCAACAAAACGCATTTGGCCTTAAAGTGAATATTAAAATATCATCTTAACTAAGCGGAATATAAAAAATACTCTAAGAAGCACCACATGACAGCAAACCATAAGCCGTTGGTTTCATTCAGTTGTGGCTAACTACTTTAACTCCTTAGCACAAATTATGTGAAACACCCTGTATAGTACAGCAGCCCAGCAGCGAGGACGGTGCTAGCCAAGAGGTTCTTTGTGAGAATGTGTATAACTCAACATGCTCCACCATATACACAGAATGAACAAGCAAAAGAATAAGATGAAAGCCGGGGAAAATAAAAGGTGACGTTGCTAAGCCAACTTTGCAGACATGTGCACAGAAATATGGGAAACCATTTTAAGTCCTTCGTCCAATTACCATAGATGAAGATACATCATTATTGCTGAAAATGAATGTTGACAAATAAACAAAAACATGATGACCAGTAAATATTAATGATAATGCAATTAGCATTCTTAGTACTTCAAGCATATTCTGGTGTCCATCTGTCGGTCTATCTCTCTGACCGTTTTACCGCCGACTTGGGTCATTGGGTAGTCCATGGAGTATTTGGCTGCTGTGCTAAGGAACCAGGTTCGACACCAACTGTCAGACCACTTCAGTCACTGTGTAAGTGACACACAGTTATGTACCGCTCTACAATAAACCTAGCGCCAACTTGGGTCTCTGGGTATGTGCTGCTCTTCAATGGACCTCTTTGATCACAGGGTCACCCACGCCTATTATGTCTAAGCCTTCATGTGGCACAAAGAAAGCTCTAATAAACATGGCCTGTTTTATCCCACTGAAATTGTAGAATTGTGGTTGCAAATTAATGACTTCACGAATTGATAGGCTTTTTTTTTTATGCATAAAATTGCTCTCCTCATCGTCAACTAGCAGTGCCGACTAGCTAGTTATTGCTGTATAGCCGTGAAAGGACTCATTGTTGAGACTACCTGATTAGACCAACGAGGCCATGTCAAACCGCTGGGAGACAGGCAATAAAAGCTTAGCTTTAAAATGTGACAAGTTCAGGAATCATATCCAGCGACAGGCTGATTCCCCACTTGAACATACCGTGCCGACGTATACAGTCAAGGGTCCGTTTATTCAATCTTAACGTGAAGGACAAGATTAATCAAACCACACAGCAGGCCGAATTAAAAGAAACAGTAAAGAAATATTTGAACATGCCACTGCTTCATTTGGTGGTACTTACCACAATTTTAATGCGCCCCCGTATCAAATGCGCAGCGTTTCAATGAGTTCATAATACGAAACAATCCCAAATCTAACACGCCAAATGTTATCACACGCACACATGTTCGCAACAAATACAACAAAGGTAGTACGCCGCCGGTTCTAGCAATGGCAAATAGCTCACCTTCACAGGGAGAAGGAATGATAAGAGAGGTTAAACAGGTTGCACCTAGTTTGCTACCCTACAACACTGGGAGGAAAAGAAGCTGGCAGAAACTATGGAAATGAACATGTGATGCGCGCACGCAGAGATAACAGCCTTCACCGCACAAAAGACAATCGCAGAGCTCAGTAGCCTTGTAAAAGTACAGCAGCTAGCGCTTTTGCGGCCTACAGCACGGATGACTTTCGAGACCTTAGTCCGTTTTTCTTCTGTGGACGCTTCGTCGTCCAGTCGGCTTAAAGTGGCACGAAATGTCTGACTTTCATTGTTAAAAAGGAATGAGTATATAATGGCAGATTTATCTACATTGATGACTATTGTTGTCTATCTAAAAGACATTTTTAACATGTTTTTCATCGTGCAGTCCACTATAAACTCCGCAACCATTGCGAACGAGATGGCGGCCTACGCCATGACTAACCACTTTGCCAGTCGATCTTGCGATGCATGCAAGTATCCGGAGCGCCAAAAGAACGTTACGCGCCTCTGTTGTCGCTGCCTGCATGTACAACTACTTATCTTTTGAGTGAGCCTTCGTAAGCTTGAATGCAGCGCGTCGTCGTCGCCATACAACGCATAAACAAGACGAGCTCAGCCGCCATGTTGCGATGACGATGGCGCTCACTCTTGACAGTAGACCCTGCAGGCCGTCGCACGCTAACGTGGCGAACGCAGTTTCGGTTTCGCATGTAAGCTATTTACCAACCTTACACATATATATAATAAGAAAAAGATTCAGTGCCCTTCCACTCTGTGAAGAAGGATGACCAGCGAAGCTGTGTATGTGAGCCTCTTAATGACGAACGGCACCTCCTCTCCGCCGCGGGTCGGCCCGGCATATCAATATCTTCGGGATCGGCCCACGTATGGGGAGTGCTTAACGCCTGCGTCACCTCCGCCGTGGGTCGGCCCGGCATTTCACCATCCTCAGGATTTTTTTTTCTACACGCGGCGAGTGGGGAAAAAACGATTGTGGGGAAAAAAAGCAGCCCTTAACAGCTTTGCTGTAAAAACAACAACAAAAAAAAAATTGTGCATTAGAATCGGTAAAAATGAAAACCATGTAATTTGAGCTGCCATGATCGCTTCAAAATCTGCCGAAAGTTGGCCGAAAATCGCCGTATGCGGAGAAAGTGACGGGCCTTTCACTAATTCGGCGAGGCCCAAGCCATAAATAATGACAGTTTGGGCGCATAGCAGTGTCCAACGGCAGGCCGATCAAGACCTCGAGCTGAGATTGAATTGACCAAAAAAGAAGAATGAATTAATAGGAATGTAATCAACTAAAGTCTACTGCATTTGGCCAACTAACAGAATGCCCAAGCAACAAAAAGACCGTGGCAAAAAGTCGGCCCGACGTGTCCGGCCGACTGCAAAACGGTTGGCCCGACCTCGGCAACCGAGGGCGGCCCAGCTTTGGGGATTGACATTGGCCTAACGTCGGCCGATCGTCGGCAATCGATGTAGGCCCGACCACTGTGGCCGACTTGGCCGACGGCGTCCCATACGAGGGCCTACCAAGGCTTTAGGTACGTAGTCAGTCGGCCAGCCGTAGGGCCATTCTATTTGGCCAACGCAGCCGAGCGCATGCCACACGCGGGCCAGCCATGGCCCTGACGACAATAATGGTCGGCATTGCACCGGCCCGGTGCTGAAAGCCGACGTTGCTTTTGACGCCCCGAATAATCGTAGCTTTTGCATCATGCATTTACAACAGCATGCGCATCATGCATCATGCTTGTGTGGTGGCCGGCATAGAAGTACCGCACGAAAGCGAACGCTTTTTTGTACTTTTCATGCCACATAAATGCCAGGCAAAAGATTCTGATACAGGTCTTTATTTCTTGTAATTGTATATGTACACCGACACGTTCACAAGTTTCAAACACTAGTTCATATTTGGTGGGCTTGAAGCAGGGTCACGGCGCCTTCTTTCATTCCGGCCTCAATCCCTGTCAGCTGCTCCAACCAACCAGCGTTTTGCGACTCCAGCCACTGATGCTAGTGAAGCGTCAGGGAACGTGCTCCTCACAGATGCTGCAAGAAAGCGGCACATATAAGAAAGCTGCCCCCGCTTTATAGTTCAGTTGGTGAGTCGCATTCCATTTGAAGAAGTGAAACAATCAAAAAGATCATAAGTCAGATATTCACGAAACATTAAAGAAACGACAACAAAGTAATATTAGGGACGTGCAAATCAGTATCGAAGCTGTCAGGAGGAGTGGCTGGACGACACAAATCGTGTAAGTACCGGATAGTTGGTAATTTATATGTCGTTAGCAATAGGGGGAACTGAACACGGAACCATAGCAAAACACGCATACACAGTGGCTACTGTGTCTATAGGTAGCGCGGCTATTTACACCACGATAGGTCTTGTTGCTTCCCGTGAGCACTGTATGAAACAGCCGAGTTGAAACGCTGAGACAAAGAACGCGCCGGAGCCCGGAGCGCGCCAAGCGGCACAAGGAGGTGAATAGGTAAATGTCTGGAGAGGCAAGAGGGGAAGCTTATGGCATGATACATATACTTGCTGACATGATAGCAACGATGATAGGTCTATGTTTTGCAGAAAACAGTTAGCATACATGGGTTAAAGCAGAAACAGCATATACAGCATGTATTATATGGTGAAGCAAAACAAACTCCTCAAAAGCAGTGGCAAAATATGGACGCCGCAAGTAGAACTCACTTATTACGGCATTATTTTATTAAAGAAAATGCTAATACTGGACGCAGCAAGATGCAATAAGCAGCAGCTTGTTTGAATGAAGATAAAAAAACTAAGCATGCAGTTGGTACCGATGTTCGCAACGTGCACTAGAAAGCTGATTGTTATGCCATATTTCTTACTTATATTCGTGATGGCCATGAGCTTCACGAAGGCGTGCTTCCTCCCCTGCGACCCTTTCCAGCTGAACTGCAGTGCAGCTTCATTTGTAAGTATGCCCTGCAGAATAGTGCTCACGGCACGACCGGTGTCCGTTCCTCCGTATCTGGAAAACAAGTTCACCTGCACGAACCAGCGCACGTAGAGTTAAACCAGACATCCAAATACGTGGTTATCGTGGTCTGTAAAAAATAATGGCCAGGATAAGAAACGCTCTCGTTTTAAATGTTTTAACCACATAAAACAAATATATCTAGAAACAACGTTCTATGACAGAATGGCATATGGCTGCGGTATTGTATGAATGACAAAATGAAAATCAACCAAATATTAAACATGAATACATAGTTTCTCTAAAAAGAAAACACAGCATGTCATTCACCATCTGTTCCATGCGGGAATCTGAAGCTAAATATTCCTCTAAGATACGCTTTAGAGCCGCCCAAGGAAACATGAGGACAGGAAGGATAGGTTTACCGACTTTGGTCGGAATATCAGTAAAAAAAAACCATCCAGGCAGCGCGATAAATGAATATAACACATAGTTGCACAAACAAAATAGCACGCAGACTGCCACGAGACAAATGTATAGGTATACATAACGTCGAGACCGCGGTGACAAAGTATTACACGTAAACTACGAAAAGGCAACAAAAGAAAAATTGAGGAAGAACTTACATATGGGCTATCCGCGGGGTTTCACATACGTGTCTTCTTGTCTGATGTTCCTAGATCTACTCAAGTCCACATGCGGTGAAGCGCGCCACACACAATCCATTCTTACCTGCAATGCACCAGACGTATATCATACAGGTATTTACAGTTATGTTTTTTCACCTGTGGGAAGGAACGAAAGCAACTTCTAATTATGACTTTTCCGCAATAATAACCAGACAAGCGTCTTACCCAATTTCTTCCCGAATGGTGATAAGAGTTCCGAGCGTAGCAGGTCATTCGCACACTGTGCTTCAATTTAAGCAGTGTCGTTCCAGTGTTTCCTAGAGAAAAATTAACGAGAATACAAGACGAAAAAATAATATTAGAAATATATACATGAAAGTACGTCTCACATTTCCCTGTCCCAACTCTCGAACGCTTGATCCGTTCTCATGTAAAGCCTCTTTTTTTTTTCTTCCTGTCAGAAAAAATAAGCCTGAAAGACAAGGAGTTTATCATACGTTGCAAAACCATTTACACAATACAAAGCGACCTTTGTTCACTTGAAAAAGACAGTCATGCATTACACAACGTGAAATTAAAATGCCACTTACGAGTACGCATATCTTGAACGGCGAGATACGGCGGCTCCACTGCATGTAAAGGGCTTGCGCTGTTCTTGTCCATGTCACTTTTGTGTAGCTTGCGTTTATATGCGCAGTCCATGATAACAGAAATGCACCAACTAGTCTACCATGAGACGCGGAACGAGCTGGCATCCAGAGCTAGCATTTGGCGGCAACTCACGCACCCGCGCTATTTGGCGGGAACTCGCCTGCGCCCCTGCAAGCAAGCGGCGTTGGCCTGACGAAGAAAAAATAGACAGCAAGGAAAGTCCCGTTTCGCTTTCTCGCCCCGTCCTCGCTGGTGGGAGCTGATGCTGACAGAGAGAATCGCCCGTCCCTGCTTTCCAAGAACCTCTTCATTCCTTCTGGGAGAGGGAGAGGCGACAGCCCAAGACGACCTCGGTTCCCCACACTTTTCCTTTTTTTTCGTTTTTCAGGCGCTTCCTGTGAGCGCGTTGCCGTTTCCTTTTGGTGTGTGTGCTGTGCACGTGCGTGCGTGCGTGTGTGTAATGAAAATCTGCGTTCTATATTTTGCAGGGATTGGTAGCGCTATACGAATATGTATATACCTTATGTGAACAATAATTTTGACCTCTTCAACGTGTCGAACAGTACTTTGGGTGCTATGTACGTTAGCATGTAGGTTCTGTTTTCTTGTTTGGGAGTATTGTACAAATATCGTATAATCTTGATTGGTTTCCTTTTGTACTTGCTCAGTATTGTATAGCTGTTATTACCGGGTGCAATTGTCTTTGTTTTAAAAGTGTCGCTGTAAAGGCTCTGCCAAGCGAAAGGGGGCTGCGGCTTTGTCAATCTGTATCTGACAGCTTTTTCTGCGCCTCTGCTGTCTGTACCTTTACAAGGCAGAAATAAATAATTTGAATTTTAATAAGTATTTATCGTCAAAGCATCACGTCTATATGTGCACGAAGTTCGATAGGTGCATGCATGCATACGCAGTCAATACGTTTTCCAGAGAGCTTTGCACGAAAATGGTAGATATGCTTCACAGGAGACGGCGCTTGAAAAAACACTCATGATATACCATGAATTTATTAATTCTTAACTGCTTGATTGTTGAACGTCATTAGTTAATTGAGCGAAAATTGGAAGAATTTGATCTAACTCTAGTTCTTCCCAATCAAATCCACGTCGACAGCAGAAATGCTCTATTTTATGATTTACATTGATTGGCATGCAGCCTTAATTATTCTTAGACGAATCGACAATAGCTAGAAAAATTGCAGATTTTGACATCTCTTCACAATTCGCCTTCGTATAATCGCTTCTTTCACCCTCCCCAGTGAAAACATTCAACTGAAATGTTTCCTAGAACTGTACAGTCCACGAGTCGCCTGCGCTTAGTTCGTTTGACGATTTTTTCTGTGCTGCGACAGGGCCGTTTACAATTAACGCGCCGTTCGCGAACAATTTTGCTTGACTCTTTCTGCAGTTCAGATGACTATTACGAGAACTGTCTAATGCAATATCCACTTGATTAAATTTTGTTCCCCGTTAAATAGTTATTTTCTCGATAGTTTAACTACAAAAGAAGAAAGCAATAATGAACGACACAATAGTGTTGCAAACATATCCGTTTTTGAAGTATTGAAATCTTGTGCTTTTTGGTAAAGCAAATGTAATACTTACGCGATATGTCTTCTTCTTGCGACTTGCACACTGGTCTCCACGTACTCTTGCTCTCATAATAGTGGTCGTTGCATGCGCACCCGCATATATGGCGAAAATAAATTTGATTCGGATTTCATTATTCACTCTAATTACTAGAGTTCTATCAGTCCAGAACAAAACACAGAACCATCCTTTAGCCGGAAGGTGATCTAACTGCCAGATGAACTGTCACTGACGTCTGTATGTGATGGTTGCTGTTTTTCCCCGTGTGATGAACCGCCGTCATCGCTTTTGTATAGCTGGTATATATTCCGTCATTATATATATTCGTCCTTCAACATTTGTTACGCAAAAGCAACAACAACAAAAAATTGCTGCCTCTCACTTCTTCAAAGGACTGCGCAGCCTGTCGGAACGCACTGGCGCGTGTGAACGCATGGCCTGAAGGTTCAATTTCAAAGTGTTGTTCAATTGCTGCCTGAACCACTCGTGAAGACCTTTCGTGCCCCGTTACTTTATTATGCTAGCTTTTCTTGTGACCGATGACAAGACATTAAATTTGGCGGCCTCTGCAAGACTAAGCTGCATCAACACAGCTTCTTAAATATACGAATTGGCTCAGCGGCTGTCGGACAGTGTGCATGGTCCCTTGTGGCGTCACTAAAAAACCAATTAAACGCTTAGCGTATATGCACAAAATGATGCGACCACTAATATAACATGAGGGGACTTTCGGTCTCACAAAAAAAACGATATATATATATATATATATATATATATTACACGATGTGCGCATGCGCACAAGCATGATGCATGATGCATGCGCATCATGCATCATGCTTGTGTGGTGGCCGGCATAGAAGTACCACACGAAAGCGAACGCTTTTTTGTACTTTTCATGCCACATAAATGCCAGGCAAAAGATTCTGATACAGCTCTTTATTTCTTGTAATTGTATATGTACACCGACACGTTCACAAGTTTCAAACACTAGTTCATATTTGGTGGGCTTGAAGCAGGGTCACGGCGCCTTCTTGATGCCTGATAATATTTTTTTCACTGGCCTCTTTCTATAAGAAGGACGAACATTCTAGGCAGCGAAAAAAGTATGAGACATATTTCATCCTGGGGTAAATCTTTTATTCATAATATTCATTCCCAGAAAATATGATACAATGAAACGTTGATGCTTAAAAGCAAAACTTAAAGTTAAAGCGTTTTCAGGTCACTGAGAAAGCGTAAGTCTTTATACGAGTTTGGTTTAAATGCGCAACGCAGTAAACAAATCCTTTAATGTAGTTTGCACCCATGATATTTCTTTGCTTGTTCTTGGCTTTAAGTTGGTTGCACTAAAATTGGCCATATGCCGCCGGATATGTTACATATTGCATACTATTAAGGCATATGCACATCACTAGTGCCTTTTCTAGGGATGTGTCATCGCTTATCTCAGCGTTTTCCTGCTGACGGCCGCATATGAGGAGCCTTGTTTCCCCCCAGACACTGCATGACCTTATAAGGTCGCTTAGCGCTATCTGAAAAAAAAAAAAAATTCTTTATACGCAAAGTATAATACTTTAGAGATGAAAATATGTTTCCTTTAGGCTAAATGTGTTTAAACTAGTACCTCTTGCTTTTTCACTGCTTTAACATTGATTGCACTTCTGAGATTTCTCCTACTGACTGCTCTTAAAATGTTGCGGTCCGGAAGTTTTTAGAATTTGGGGATATGGGAAAAATGGTCAAATCACCGCATTAATGAGAGCATGCATTGCAAGCCTGCTTCTGAAGCGACGAATGAAGGCTCAGAAAATTCCAGTATTTTTGATAAGATCAGAAGGAACATTTTCAATTTTGTTCATTTTTATCAATCCTACTTCCAAACATTTATTTGCTTTCAAATGGGACCTGAAAAACAAAATAACGATGTGCAAAACGCAATTAGGTGAGTCACATAGCTGCAACTGATATTATTCCATTATACGCTTGATAAAAATAAAGTTTAAAAGTTCGAACACAAGTGGCAACGCTTTTGATAGTAGCTTTCATTATAGAAGCAAAAATGAGCCATAAAAACGCAGTTACGCTTAATTCTAAACCCAATGGAGATGGAAATTCTGACAAGAATGGCATTCTACGTGAACTTATCACACGTGAACTTTCACTGTGGACATATACATGTTTGCAGCTGGAAATCAAGAGCTGCAACGGGCAGAGTACATTCGTGTTCATCGAACACAGTCACACTTCCTCTTTTTAAAGCTAAAAATATGTAAAATATGCAGAGCTACACAAGATAGATATCCTAATGCAGAGTGCAATTGAGGTTACAAATTAAGTAGCGCGTGTGGTTGCAACCTCGCATGCAGCGCTTCGGAGATGCAGGTCACTGTCAGTCGACAAATAGCTCACAAAATTATGAATTTTCACATTATAGGCCGCAGTATACCATGAGCGGCATACGCGGCAACTACACGGCATACATGGCACACCACATCGATGCGTCACTAACAGAGTTCTAAACCATGAGAAGAAGCACAGTGCAAAATGCAGTGACAACTCCAAGCTCGCCACCCTTGCCCGAGGCGAAATGGCAGCGGGCACAGAGAGAACGGTGAGTTGGCGAAGATAAATTAAAAACAATAGAAATGGTGTGAATTTGGTACTTCAGCGCAATTAGCTGAACAATTCATAAAAATCCAACAGCCCGGTGTTAAAACTTGTTAAACAAGCACGATGATGACTGCTATCTATTTCGATCAACGCTACTGCTCGCTTTTCAATAAATTCACCATTACGGCAAATTTTGCACCACACATCATACAAGCACTTACCGGAAATCATGACCAATTGGCAGTCAGCCGCTATTTAACAAAAGCGAACCATGAGTACTGTTCTTACCTGTATATTTAAATCGTCCATGAATAGCAGGTGAGGGACCGCGACATATATCCATTATCCATATGGCGCTGGAGCCGTCAGACCGCGGTGGATTCTCTCTCGTAAACTCTCGTAAACTCGGCACAGTGCACAATGTCTGCAGACACCACCGGCGTTGTACGCCATGAAGGTCTGTAGAAGTGAGCGTGGCGATACTATGGCGATACACACCAACTCTGACAATTAGACCGGAAGCTCTGCGCTGCAATGAACGAACGTCGCTCGTGGCAGTCCGCCGGAAAATCCACACGAAAAATGGCCGGGTGCAGTCTTCAAAACACCACGGTCTCCTTCAGCCCCCCCCCCCAAGAAAAGTTTCGCATTCACCGCAGGGCAGTGAGAAGACACACAGCGTTGTTTTCCCTCGCCCACGCTCCGCGCAGATCCCGTGATATAAAACGGATCCGCTATTCGGATTTTTTATATGGGTGATGGAAAGTTCCCACGCGAGCGCTCTGCGGGATGTTAAGCGTGTAATTTGCGTTTCTCACGCGTACGCGGCTCGCTCACGCTCGCACAAGACAGAACCATGGCAGGCAGTCTTGTCCTCATGCTTACACAAAGGAATGTCACGCTTATTTTCGGTCACGGGTGCCTGAAACGTCATCCGCGCCTCACTTACATGCGCGTCACGCTAAAACTCACAGTTTAGCGTGAGATTAAGCGTGGATTTTTTTTTTTTTTTTAGTGTATACTGAGGTATTTGTGTTCTTTTACTCGAGGTATTTCCTGGCCCTGTATTGATACTGTCTGTTCACTGTTTTCATTGAGTACTGTTTACCATAAAAGCTGATTTCCTAACACTAAATTTCAAATGTTAAATTCTCACCTTCATGTGCACATATATTCTCCAGGCGTTGCATAACACTCCGCTTGTTAGCTAGCAACACAATGTCGTCCACATAAAACGAACCTGGAAGCTACTGCTCTACTATTTTAACCGCCTGTTTGTATGAGAGATAAAACCCAAAATTGCTTCCCTCTAGCGCCCTTTTCATACTTACCATGTACATCACAAACAGCAGTCCCTAGTTGATATCAACTTGCTTCTCGCTCCTCATCCCTCCCCATTCAACACAAACTGTATTTTCTAGGTAGGTCTCTGTCAAAAGCTATATAAAGTCGTTGCGTATGCCTTCCAGAATATCCCACAAAATTTTGTGGTCTACGTTGTCATACGCTCCGGTAATATCTAAAAAAGCCACATAAAACAGTCTCCTCTCTTTGGATATTTCAATACACTGAATAAGAACAAATAAGTTATCATCCAGACGCCTATTCTGAACCCGTTCTGAAGTTCTCCCATACCATTCTCTGCCCATGTTTGCACTTGTAATTTAATTACCTGTATTGCTAACATGTATATTGCCGATATAATGGTCAACGGTCTATATGGGTGAATTCAATTCTTTTCTCCGTTATCTTTATACATTAAATTCATTCTACTTTGTCTCCGGCTGTCTGGTATTCGCCTATCTTGTAAGCCTTTTTCTACTGCTTCCCACAGAGCTTCCTTACTTTTTGATCCTAGTTCGCTAATCAGCCTAACGGGAACCTCGCCTAACCCTATGGCTGTGCGCTTTAGAATTTTCTCTGGTTCTCGTTAACGCTCTTCTTCTTTAAAACTTCTTCATCATTGCCTTGGAATGATTCGGTCGTTATTTTTCGGATGTAATCTAATGTCGCATCCCCTTCCATTTTTTTTATCTTAGTCTAGGACATGCTGTTGTGTTCCAGACTTTCTGCTTAATAAGTTTGTGTGTTTTCAAAATATTCTAGGCGCGGCCTTCTTTTTCTCACGTATTTCCGACAACCAACGTTCACTTTCACCTTTGAACTTTGCTTGAACCAGTATTATAACAATAGATTTTTTTTTCTTCCGGTATACTTCTAATTTTCTGTCTACTTCAACCTGTGGCAACTGCACTTTCTATACCTGCTTATGTTCTCGTAATGCTTTCTGTCATTCATCGATCGCTTCGGGTATCACGCTATTCCACCAGCTTTTTTGACTTCCTTTTTGTTTTCCAACAAACGTGTTGCTTCTCCTTCCTAATTTCTCTCGTCATTACATTTAGAAGCTCATTGTATTCCCACTTTTTGCTTGGCCATTTGCCGTGTTCTTTCTCGACTCTCGCGGCTATATTTGTTATTTGTTAAGCGTTCAAATTTGGACTGGCCATTCTTCGCTCCGTGCTCTCCTTCACAACTACATATCCCATTTTCAAAATGGTGCGTTTATGGCCAGTCCTTGTGTTACTACAGTCTTACTCGCCAATGGCTCAACTTATCTCAACTGATCTGAACTTATCATAAATATCTTCCGTCATCAGACAGTAACCAATAGTCGATTGCCTATTTCCAACTTCCCATCTGATCTGACCATCAGATTTACGGCCCGTAATTACGATAACGAGGTTACGTTGCTCACAAAGGTCCAGCAATAACTTCCTGTTGTTGTCGGTATAAACGTCTAGATCCTGTATGTGGGCATTCATGTCACCTAACAGGGTAATTTCGGCATTATTTCCGAAAACGCCTAATATCAGCACTTAGGCATTCCGCTAAGCCTTGGTTCTTCTCTCTGCAATGTTTTCTCGTTCATAAATACGTTAATCCCAGCCAAGTTTTATTTCCACTCATTGTGCCTGAAAACCAAAGATGCCCTTGACACTTTGAATATGCTTTTTCCCATTTGAACATTCCGGCCCCCCTCCCTTTCCTTTCGATTTAGTTCTGTTGCAACCTTCCCAAACATAATTCTCAATGACTGGTGCATCTTTTAAGTCTCTAAGGTGCGTTTTTTATAACCGCATACACCCCGATTCGTTCTCTATTTAACTGCTCCTCAATTTAAAAGCGCTTTTCCTTTCTTCTGGCGCCCTGCATGTTTATGCAGCCTATTGCATGGCGAGCTCGCTTTTTTTTTCCGCCTTTCTCTGTGGTACTAATCTGAGGTACCGCCACCTACCGACCGTGGCCACTCAGACAGACCTCAAATGGCAGCTAGAAAAGGGCTTTGTCTTTCAGTTTCCGCGTAACAGAATTATGTTTTCCCGCACACTCGATTTGCAATCCGAAGTTATCATGTCTGAAGCTTGTGCTTAAGTTGTATTTTACGCATTTTCTGACAATTTACCCTCAAAGATTCATTTAGTTCCATAAGGCTCTTGCGCTTGGCGGGGGCCATGTATGCTGCACTTCCGTATACATGCGTGCCCGCGTTACGTACGTCGCTTGTGGTGTTAGAGGTGGTTGGTTTCTGAGTAACGTCGTCTAACGTCGGCAATCGTTTCATTGTACATCCACTTTCACAGGGTGCAATGGAGGAGGGCTTTTTTTTTTTTTTGCTAAGAATACTGCAGGGAACCTGCTGAGAAATATGCGCACAAAGCCACAAACGTGCGAAACCCGCGCACAGCGTAGGCAGAATGTAGCTGTGATACCTTACGTTCACACACTATCCCACAATTTGGAAAAGGTGGCTCAGCGTTACGAGTGTTCGCTGCTCCCCATAAGCTGTAAAAGCTTTGTAGAATGACCGACCCGGAAGCAAGCCAGTAACGTGACTGCGGCATAAAGCACAGGCCGCCTTTTATTGAATACGCATAAGGGGTAGTCTATGAAATTCTTTTAAGGTGCGGAATAGTGTACATTGGCCATACTGGGAGATGTGTTAATGATAGGTTAAGGAAGCACGCAAACAATGTAAAAAAATCCGCGTGAAGGAAAAGATTTCGAAGGTTTTCTGGCAAGTCATTGTCTGACTTGCAGGGACTGTTCGCCCGACCTTGTAAACACTTTCGTTATTAAGAAGAGTAAAACTCGTGTTATACGGGAAATCGCAGAATCTGAACCGATTTCTAGAAGTGAACTTGAACTTTATTTCCATCATCGATGGAGGAGAGGAAAAAAAAGCTGTGTAAGCATGGGGATGTGTCAACATGGCATCCATCACGCTGTCAGACAAATAGTTGGCATATTTACGAATGCGCAGATGATTACACCGGGCTCGGACAGCATGTATATATTCGTGATTCATTCACAATAAATGTTTTTGGAAGTTCAGCACCCATCCTTGTCCTCTCGTCTCCATCCGTGTCTTCTTGCGCTACCGCCTTTTCAAATTCTTAGCGGGGCAAGGAGTAGTATACGCGCGCCGGCGCGTTTCGGCGGCAGGAAGCCCGCTCCTCTCCCCAGCCCCGCTGTAACATGATCGCCGCCTGCACGGCATGAATGGTCCCCGCCTGCTCTCGCGCGACGTGTTGGTGGGGGGAGTGAGGGGGCTGTGTTCGTCTTGACATTCGGGGTCGCGGAAACCAGGCGGTTCGCTTGCCGCCGAACTCACAACTTTCTTTACCAGTGATCCAAGAAGAAGCTGAAAAAGAAAGGAAAAAAAGGGCAGAACAAGTTTCGTTCCCTCAGGCTCCGGAGAAAAGCATTCCGTCCGCAAGCAGCAGCGCGAGTTCGAAAAGAAAGGAGACTTCACAGTCTCGAGCAGCGCCGCGCCGTCCGTCACGAATCACCCGAAGAAGATGGCACATGCTCAGTATGAAGGATTAGACTGAATTGCGCGCAGCCAGTGGCACATAGCGAATGATAAATCATGAATCTGAACATAAAGCACTATTCCATTAAGAGGTCGGTGTGCTGTAGATATACATATGAGCCGAAATCATTCGTGTTAGATTTTTTATGAAGGAACGTATTTTTTGTTGCACCGAAGAGAAACGCGCTTACTGCGAGGATACAGTTGTCTGTTATGTATATGAGTGCCTAACAGAGCGCTTGCCAGCCCAACTGGAAAACCGGAAAGCGGCGTGCCGAGTGTCAAATCGGCAGCCCGCACCATGAGGGAAAACCTTGCATTGCTATTTGAAAATCGCCCACGCGGAAACTATGCGAGAAAACCTGGGCGAGCGCGAAGTGCTGCTGCAGAAGCGTGCAACAGAGAAAGTCTTGCTGGGACGCACTCGTAAAAAGGGATCCTCGAGCCTTTGGCAAACCATTTCTTGAAAGAAGAAACGGAAATTTAGAGAATGGGTAGTGGGACTCGGTGCCGTAGCAGATGAATTGCGCCGTCGTAGCAGCCAAATCATTTCTACTAAAAGGAAGAAAAGATTGGCTGAAAACATTTCGAGATTGTGTTGCTGTAGGTGCAACACCGAAGTTATACTATTGATGCATTTACGTTTCACAGTCCCGTAGCAAAGCAGGAACAGAAAACCCCTGGCGCTCCCCAGTCATCTCCTGCAAAATGAAGACATCAGCACTTTTATTAGGGGAAGTTAATTCTTAGTATGTCGCATAACGTTTGCTTGGGCTATTTGGCTCATGGGAAACATCATGGCGTGAAAGACGAGGACACAGGGCTCATTTTGTTTCTAGTCCTCTTTTTTTCTTGCGCCACTGTTTTTTTGTTTCCAGCGGTTTCCACATAATATGCATTTTCCTAACCGTAGTTCTATTCTTGGTTCAATACAATTCGCGTTCGCCTTTTGGCAAATGCTCAGCGTGCGTTCAGTGTTATCACCTCGTCGCGCATGTTCTTCCGAAATTTTAAATTGTGAATTCATATCTGACCAATTCATGTTGAGTAAACAATATATCTGCGCCAGCTGTAGTAAATAGATGTTTAACTAGTTTTCTGACACTTTCCTTACATCAAATATCCAAAAGAGGAGGATACGAATAGTCTTGCCGTGATAAATGAAATATAAAAAATTCACTGTGGAGCAAGGCCTGCATTAGTTTTTCTGTTTGGGAATGAAAGCATCACCGCTCGGTACTGCCTGCTGAGCGGAATTCAAGGACTCCTAGCTCCACAGTCTAATAATTCGCATAAGTTAACTTCAGGCTGAGCATACGTATGTCCTGGTGCACTTGTCGTTCACACGAGTGAAAGCGCTATTAGTTGATGCATAAAGGAGCTTGAGGGAGGCAAAGAAAGATGCCAAGCATCGTAAAACGCGTCTCTTTTTAGTGGTGGCTGAATGCAGTGGGTGGGGAAGGCGCCTCTGTGTTGCAGCTCTTGGCGCGGAGGCGGAGAGTCCGGGTGGAAGAGGGGGGTGACGTTTCTGGAGAGGAGACGCTTGTGGGAGGGAGTAGGAGGAAAACTAGCAGTGCAGCGAACGTGGCAGCGCGCCGAGGGCAGCGCTAACAGAGCGATGCGATGTCTGGTCGCACTAACCGCTTCAGCGCTCCGCCCCAGAGATTTGTCGGCGCTCTATGATGGCATCTCGGAGGCTATGTTTAGGGCGGTAGGTACAAGTTTAATTTAGTGACGTTTGCTTTGTTAAACCCCAAATATTTCTAGAAGTTTAGTGTTTAAATTACAGTAAAAAAGAATTAGCGAAAATTCATAATATATACCACAGCCCACGTGAAATTCCGCATGTTTACAGAATTAATCCTTGCAAGCATCCCGAGAATTTCCCTTAAAGAAGCATGGCAGGTTAATTTACATATTTACGCGTACGACGAGTTTCATATTGCTTCAGAAAACGGTCCCACACACATATATCGCTGTTTCTGAACGCATTGCGCTATAATGCAGCTGTGTATATATGTAATAGTCACGAAAAGTATAAATTCTGTAAGCATAACAATGTATTGCCTTCACCTATAACAAATTTCCCTAGTGAGAATTTTATAAGTATAGACCGACAGACAGGAATTGATATAAAAATTAAATTATGCTACTCATCGGCCTCGGGCGTTGGTCCGACGCGTTGCCATCGTACCGAGCCGGCGACCAACTGGCGGGTCGGGAGTCAGTCTGACAGAGAGGTTGGCAAGACGCCCTCTGCCGACTGCCCGCCGGTAAAGGCGGCGGCCGTTGTCATACCGACCTCTCGCCAACCTTCGCTGGCCAATATAGTCGTTTGACGATCATTTCCCGACGATCGGCCAAGCAGCGGCAGTTGGCCAAGGTTGCTTGGGTGGATGCTACTTATTCCCTGAAGACACAAGTTGGCATAAGCTTTCACCATCAATGTATACAGCTATTGTGCCTGCTACTAGTCATATCGTGCTTGAAAGAACACAAGAATACAATTTCAATATAATCACAGGCCCACAGGTACATAGCACCATACATACATACATACATACATACATACATACATACATACATACATACATACATACATACACACATATAAATAAACAAATAAATAAATAAACACATAAATGGCAGCTGTTGCATTCAGAACTAGTTCACACAGCAGTTCTACAGCGAAACAGGGTCCAGTGCTGATGCTTCCATAAGCTAGTTGCACAAGATTTAATTTTTGTATATTTTGTGACCTGGGCTGTCAAATCACAATTCATCAGTGTCCCTTGATTTCGACACAATTCACATTTACAAAGGAGGATTGGTCCCATGGACAATAAACATGCCTAATGTCAAACTCGGACGGTAAGCTTATTACTGAAAATGCTACAAATATAGAATCACTCAATCATGCATATTGTTCATGCGAAATCAGGCAATATGAAATAATTAACAAAGCATTCCTGACACTACTTGAGGAGCAAGTGGCTCAGTCTGCATGCAAGCTATATAATATATTAGCCTAGAATGGATGAATTAAGACTCTTAAGGTGGGACACTACAACAAGTGCCTGGATTCAAAAGCTGCCAATTGCACTATTGTGCATATATTGAGAAATGTAGAAGTAAAGCATAGTTGTCAAGTAATGGTGGATGTGAGCACCACAATTCTGACTTGTCCAACACTGCAAGTCCAGCTTAGTCAGACTGTTTCCTAGAGCAACAAGGCAACCTCTACCAAAACACATACCCATTGTTTCTACTGCATGATGTCAACTCACACCTAAAAATTTCTAAGAATTTCGATAACACTGCAACAAACATGGATGTCATTATATATGCATTCCCAAGCCTGAAAAAAAAAAGGAATAATTGTAAGTTTTAGATTCAAAATAGCTCAGCATGAATGGTCAAGGCATAAGAGTGCATCTGCCAATTGTGTTTTTGATAGCACTTTTTGAAATACTAATGAGCTTCCATGCAACTAAGCATCTACACATCCTTCCTACCATAGTACACATAACATAATTTTATAGATTTCATAGCTAATACCAGCATTACACAACTAGGTGCTACTGTATACACATAGACACTGCTGATTCCACGATTACATTCCGTCATGCAGCAGCATTAGCTGCAAATTATGTCTCCATGAAAGGCAACTTAATCATTCACTGAGTAAGAGGTCATGATGTCTAAGCCCTTTAATGTGGGCCTCATTACCCAAGGTAGGCATGTTTGATACGCAAGCTATTAGGTTGGCTGTGCCTTCACATTACAGAACATCACCATGCACTGCTATTTAATTACAACAAACTTCCTCATGACTTTCATTTCAGCAAGCAATAACATCTTAATATACGAGAAAACAACCTGTTCAATCAATGTTTGAGTGTCTTGCACAGTGACATGGCAATATGATGTACACCACATCATATACAGCTCTTCTTAGCTTGCCCACCACAACGGCGCATGACATGCTGCAGGCAAACATATCTTCTCATCCAGTGACTCCTCACAAGGTCCACATATGCAGTTGGCATTCTCTTTCACTGCAGAATGGTGATCTGTTCTGAAGTGACTGCTCAGCTGACCAGTATGCACAAAGGGCACGAATAAAACTGTACAGCAGAATGGTCACTTAGTCATGTGATATGCAGGTGCAACTTGAGGTTTGACTTAACCAAAAAGCTCGGAGGGCAGAAGCAGTATCACAATTCCATTGCGCATGTGCTTGTGGGCTATGAGGTTTCACTGGCATGGGATAGCATAGCTGCAGTGGACACAGAGGTTTTGTGTTGACAGTATCTGTGTGCCTCCTGCTGCTGCATGAAAATAATTATGCGAGCCTTTTGCATACTATTTCACACTGACACACGAAAAAAATAAAATCAAGAAAGATTGAAAAAAGCTTTTTCTTTCCATCTGAGGGGCTCTGAAGGAGGAACATCAACAAAAATGTCAGTAAAATGCAATTTTCTTTTTCTAAAAGTCACTGCATAAGAAAAGGTCACTCATGTTGCAATACTGCTATAGTAGGATACAACTTAAGAAAACAGCAGTTGGCAACCAAGGACTGTGCAGGGTTGTGTTGCTCTGCCAGCCAATCACAGAAGCAAATAAAATCTTTGTCATGCGACCTTTTCAAAATGGCATCGTACTTGATACCCCAGGAGCATCCAGTGTTCTTGAAAAGTCTTTTCATCGGTGAAAGTGATGAGGTGTGTGACAGACACGGACAAAGTGTATGGAGTCTGAGCATTTCACTCTTCAAAAGTCCACGGTACAATTAATTTCACTGCTGATCCCGTTTTACTCATGAAACTTCGCTGCCAACTGAAGTGAAACTTGACAATAAATAGTTGCAATGAAGGAAGCGATTTATTTCAGTTCAATAAAGAATTAGGCTTTCACTGTTCCACTATAATAGACAAGTAAACAAGTATAAAATTATGTGCTTATAATTTTATTTTTGTGGTTACTGCCTTTTTCAGGTAACAGGGAAAGTTTGAAGTACAAACTATTTGCAGCCTCGTGGAGAAACAGTGACTGGGGTTACGAGGGCCTGGGTGGGGCTTCACTGCAGACGTAAGTTGTATCCAACTACAGTACCTTAATCACACTGCCCAAACATGTGTGAAGGCAATGTGAAATTTGTTGGAACACCACAACCAGTACAACTTGTTGACTTCAAATGAGCTCCTAAATGCAGTTGGTGTTCTACTGTGAATTTGTTATAGTATTTCTTTCTTCCTTGCACTTATTCTAGTAATGGCATTTGAGTGCATCCTTTTAAGGCATTCGTTTAGTTCTAAGGATACAAGTGTGTTAATGAATGCATCACATCTTTATTGACTGTCGTCCAAACCAAGAAACACACAATTTGTGGCATGGCCTGCACGACCATGTGCTGCAGTAGAACATTGTCACAATCAATCAATCAATCAATCAATCAATCAATCAATCAATCAATCAATCAATCAATCAGATCAGTCAGTCAGTCAGTCAGTCAGTCAGTCAGTCAGTCAGTCAGTCAGTCAGTCAGTCAGTCAGTCAGTCAGTCAGTCAGTCAGTCAGTCAGTCAGTCAGTCAGTCAGTCAGTCAGTCAGTCAGTCAGTCAGTCAGTCAGTCAGTCAGTCAGTCAGTCAGTCAGTCAGTCAGTCAGTCAGTCAGTCAGTCAGTCAGTCAGTCAGTCAGTAGTCAGTCAGTCAGTCAGTCAGTCAGTCAGTCAGTCAGTCAGTCAGTCAGTCAGTCAGTCAGTCAGTCAGTCAGTCAGTCAGTCAGTCAGTCAGTCAGTCAGTCAGTCAGTCAGTCAGTCAGTCAGTCAGTCAGTCAGTCAGTCAGTCAGTCAGTCAGTCAGTCAGTCAGTCAGTCAGTCAGTCAGTCAGTCAGTCAGTCAGTCAGTCAGTCAGTCAGTCAGTCAGTCAGTCAGTCAGTCAGTCAGTCAGTCAGTCAGTCAGTCAGTCAGTCAGTCAGTCAGTCAGTCAGTCAGTCAGTCAGTCAGTCAGTCAGTCAGTCAGTCAGTCAGTCAGTCAGTCAGTCAGTCAGTCAGTCAGTCAGTCAGTCAGTCAGTCAGTCAGTCAGTCAGTCAGTCAGTCAGTCAGTCAGTCAGTCAGTCAGTCAGTCAGTCAGTCAGTCAGTCAGTCAGTCAGTCAGTCAGTCAGTCAGTCAGTCAGTCAGTCAGTCAGTCAGTCAGTCAGTCAGTCAGTCAGTCAGTCAGTCAGTCAGTCAGTCAGTCAGTCAGTCAGTCAGTCAGTCAGTCAGTCAGTCAGTCAGTCAGTCAGTCAGTCAGTCAGTCAGTCAGTCAGTCAGTCAGTCAGTCAGTCAGTCAGTCAGTCAGTCAGTCAGTCAGTCAGTCAGTCAGTCAGTCAGTCAGTCAGTCAGTCAGTCAGTCAGTCAGTCAGTCAGTCAGTCAGTCAGTCAGTCAGTCAGTCAGTCAGTCAGTCAGTCAGTCAGTCAGTCAGTCAGTCAGTCAGTCAGTCAGTCAGTCAGTCAGTCAGTCAGTCAGTCAGTCAGTCAGTCAGTCAGTCAGTCAGTCAGTCAGTCAGTCAGTCAGTCAGTCAGTCAGTCAGTCAGTCAGTCAGTCAGTCAGTCAGTCAGTCAGTCAGTCAGTCAGTCAGTCAGTCAGTCAGTCAGTCAGTCAGTCAGTCAGTCAGTCAGTCAGTCAGTCAGTCAGTCAGTCAGTCAGTCAGTCAGTCAGTCAGTCAGTCAGTCAGTCAGTCAGTCAGTCAGTCAGTCAGTCAGTCAGTCAGTCAGTCAGTCAGTCAGTCAGTCAGTCAGTCAGTCAGTCAGTCAGTCAGTCAGTCAGTCAGTCAGTCAGTCAGTCAGTCAGTCAGTCAGTCAGTCAGTCAGTCAGTCAGTCAGTCAGTCAGTCAGTCAGTCAGTCAGTCAGTCAGTCAGTCAGTCAGTCAGTCAGTCAGTCAGTCAGTCAGTCAGTCAGTCAGTCAGTCAGTCAGTCAGTCAGTCAGTCAGTCAGTCAGTCAGTCAGTCAGTCAGTCAGTCAGTCAGTCAGTCAGTCAGTCAGTCAGTCAGTCAGTCAGTCAGTCAGTCAGTCAGTCAGTCAGTCAGTCAGTCAGTCAGTCAGTCAGTCAGTCAGTCAGTCAGTCAGTCAGTCAGTCAGTCAGTCAGTCAGTCAGTCAGTCAGTCAGTCAGTCAGTCAGTCAGTCAGTCAGTCAGTCAGTCAGTCAGTCAGTCAGTCAGTCAGTCAGTCAGTCAGTCAGTCAGTCAGTCAGTCAGTCAGTCAGTCAGTCAGTCAGTCAGTCAGTCAGTCAGTCAGTCAGTCAGTCAGTCAGTCAGTCAGTCAGTCAGTCAGTCAGTCAGTCAGTCAGTCAGTCAGTCAGTCAGTCAGTCAGTCAGTCAGTCAGTCAGTCAGTCAGTCAGTCAGTCAGTCAGTCAGTCAGTCAGTCAGTCAGTCAGTCAGTCAGTCAGTCAGTCAGTCAGTCAGTCAGTCAGTCAGTCAGTCAGTCAGTCAGTCAGTCAGTCAGTCAGTCAGTCAGTCAGTCAGTCAGTCAGTCAGTCAGTCAGTCAGTCAGTCAGTCAGTCAGTCAGTCAGTCAGTCAGTCAGTCAGTCAGTCAGTCAGTCAGTCAGTCAGTCAGTCAGTCAGTCAGTCAGTCAGTCAGTCAGTCAGTCAGTCAGTCAGTCAGTCAGTCAGTCAGTCAGTCAGTCAGTCAGTCAGTCAGTCAGTCAGTCAGTCAGTCAGTCAGTCAGTCAGTCAGTCAGTCAGTCAGTCAGTCAGTCAGTCAGTCAGTCAGTCAGTCAGTCAGTCAGTCAGTCAGTCAGTCAGTCAGTCAGTCAGTCAGTCAGTCAGTCAGTCAGTCAGTCAGTCAGTCAGTCAGTCAGTCAGTCAGTCAGTCAGTCAGTCAGTCAGTCAGTCAGTCAGTCAGTCAGTCAGTCAGTCAGTCAGTCAGTCAGTCAGTCAGTCAGTCAGTCAGTCAGTCAGTCAGTCAGTCAGTCAGTCAGTCAGTCAGTCAGTCAGTCAGTCAGTCAGTCAGTCAGTCAGTCAGTCAGTCAGTCAGTCAGTCAGTCAGTCAGTCAGTCAGTCAGTCAGTCAGTCAGTCAGTCAGTCAGTCAGTCAGTCAGTCAGTCAGTCAGTCAGTCAGTCAGTCAGTCAGTCAGTCAGTCAGTCAGTCAGTCAGTCAGTCAGTCAGTCAGTCAGTCAGTCAGTC